>NW_028280965.1:0-31139 GCF_059751285.1 Brachycentrus maculatus | reverse complement strand
TCCCAACCCCAACCCCAACCCCAACCCAACCCCAACCCCAACCCCAACCCCAACCCCTATTTTAAAATACAATACAATATAATACAATACAATACAATATAATACAATACAATATAATACAATACAATACAATATAATACAATACAATATAATACAATACAATACAATACAATACAATACAATACAATACAATACAATACAATACAATACAATACAATACATGATCATGATGATCATGATGATTAGCTGCAAATGGAAGACACAAGTGAAAAAAAATGCTAAAGTAGAAAGGAAATAAATGCTTTCAAATGGGAGAAAAAAAAAACGAAAGTCAACAGTTAGTTAATAAAGCTGAAAAAAGAAATGTTAAATATTGTAAAAAAATAAGTTTAAGATAAGAATAAATAAATAAAGTCAGAAAAACACAATTTGTATACATTTTAGCATCAAATACTTTAGTTTCCCTTATGAAATACCGATAAACCTTGGTTTTTCTTTTCACTCTTGCATAACAATATTAAAAGAGTTTATATTATAATACGATTTCTGTGGATTCTATTCCGAATATGAAAATATTATGAATAGAATGATTTCAACAACAAAATTGCTTATGATACAATTAACTAATCATTCAAAGTTCTGAGAGCGGCTGATTCATATTGAGTTTTATGAGCGTTGTAGAAGTTCGATTTATAGAAAAATTAAATAGAAATTAAATGACAATTTGAAATTTTCTATTTAATTGTTAAAGACTCCCATGGAAAACAAGGTTGCTATATTGCTGCTGGCTTTTCTTGCAATTGCATTGGCTCAGGATCCCTCACTAACTGTGGTGAATGTGAATTTGCCCGCTACGAGCAATTCTGCTCCTGCATCTCTATTAGCAATAGACGAATCAAAGGTCACCATTTAGAGATTTAACGAGGAACTGTTTCTGATCAGATTCGCATGCACTGGCAGCGAAGGAGAATGCAGGATTGACTATGAAGGAGTTCCTGCGAACTGGGCCACCAATACTCAGGGAGTGTTAATGCCGATAAATGTTGCACCTGGACAATATTAAATCAAGATGTTGGCAAGGGACTTAAAAAGCCAAACTAACTCGACTGTCTACGCTGTTATAGAAGTTAATGGAGGTCGTAGCTACAGAATTACGATTTCGACAAAAAGTAGTGGTATTCCATCGACTCCCTCAGTACAAACACCGTCATTTAATCTCAATCAAGGTTCAGCCAATAACCCCAACAGAGGACTAAGAGTAGATTCTTCGAAGACTCAATTGCGAAATTTTAATAACGAATATTTCCAAATTCTTTTGGCAATCGAAGGGGGGTCCGGGAAATACACGCGTAGGTATGAAAATGTTCCAACCAATTGGAAAGTTGAAGGCCAAGGAATTCTCTTCCCCGTAAATATCATAGCCGGAAGATACGAATTCCTAGAAACAGTGCAGGACATTTAAAACAACATCCAACTGACTGTGAATGTGACCCTCGAAATAAACTCAGATCTCACCTATAAAATCTATGTTACGAATCCCACTATCACAACGAATAATCCCAGCACAGGTCCTCAACTGATAATCAACCCTTCTCGAGTCATAAGGGAACCATTTAATAGCGAATTCTTCCAGTTCAGGTTCGTCGTTGAAGGAGGATCAGGAGAGTACGTGTTCAGATTCGAAGGCTTCCCGTCGACTTGGAGAAGCACAAATCAGGCGATCATTCTGCCATTGAATGTCGAAGTTGGAAACTATTAAATAAGGATAACAGTATTCGATGTTCAGCGTAGAACTACGTTGGTTGTTCCTGCAACGATTACGATCAGCTCCAATCAAGCATATAGTATCACAATTGGCCGCCCTTTAACAATTCCTCCCACAACTCTCACTCCTCCCACAACTCTCACTCCCCCCACAACTCTTATTCCTCCCACAACTATCACTCGCCCCACAACTCTTATTCCTCCCACTACTTTGATAAACCTCATTAGCCCCACTAACCCTCCACAGCCAACTTCTCCAACTACTATTACTCTTCCCAGCACAGGTTCTCCATTAACAATCAACCCCTCGAGAGTGATAGCGGAACCATTTAATAGCGAATTCTTCCAGTTCAGGTTCGTTGTTGAAGGAGGATCGGGACAGTATGTATTCAGATTCGAAGGCTTCCCATCGACTTGGAGAAGTACAAACCAGGCAATCATTCTGCCATTGAACGTCGGAGTTGGAAACTATTAAATGAGGATGACGGTATTCGATGTTCAGCTCAGAACTACTTTGGTTGTAACTGTGACAATAAGGATAAGCTCAAATCAGACATATACAATCACAATTAGTAACCCTTCAACAATTCCTCCCACTACTATCACTCTCCCCACTACTATCACCCTCCCCACGAATCCTACACGACCCAATCTTCCCAACACAAGTTCTCAATTGACGGTTAACCCCTCGAGAGTGATAACAGAACCATTTAATAGCGAATTCTTCCAGTTCAGGTTCATTGTTGAAGGAGGATCTGGACAGTACGTGTTCAGATTCGAAGGCTTCCCATCGACTTGGAGAAGTACAAATCAGGCAATCATTCTACCATTGAACGTCGGAGTTGGAAACTATTAAATGAGGATGACGGTATTCGATGTCCAATTTAGAACTACTTTGGTTGTAACTGTGACGATTACAATAGGCTCTGACCAAACATATAGGATCACAATTAGTAACCCTCTAACAATTCCTCCCACTATTATCACTAATCCCACTCTTCCCAGCACAGGTTCTCCATTAACAGTCAACCCCACGAGAGTGATAGCGGAACCATTTAATAGCGAATTCTTCCAGTTCAGGTTCGTTGTTGAAGGAGGATCGGGACAGTATGTGTTCAGATTCGAAGGCTTCCCGTCGACTTGGAGGAGCACAAACCAGGCAATCATCCTGCCATTGAACGTTGGAGTTGGAAACTATTAAATAAGAATGACGGTATTCGATGTCCTCTTAAGAATCGGTTTGGTGGTTCCGTTGAGGATTACGATAAACAGCGATCAGACCTACCAAATCTTTGTCGGCAACTCGGTCCCAACGACGACCCCGATTGAAAATCCTACAGTAAGCGGCGGCTCGAGACTATCGATAAACCCTTCGAGGACAGCCGCGGAAATTGCCGATCAGAACTTCTTCAGACTCAGATTCTTCGCTGAGGGCGGTTCGGGAGAGTATGTCTTCAGATTCACAGCCCTCCCAGCGACTTGGAACAGCACGGACCAAGCGCTGCTTCTGCCGGTGAATGTGGGCGCAGGGAGATACCAAGTCAGGGTTAACGTGAGTGACGTCCGGTAAAATATTAGCCTGGCCGCATTCATTGTCATAACGATAAAGGCAGATAACAGCTACGAAATCGCCATCAGAGACACCGAAGACCCCACAATCATCACAGTCGTCCTTCCGCCGAGGACCCGGTTTGAATATCCCGCATGGGAAAGGGTCGACGCATTGATCAGCGAAGGCAATGTCGACGAAATTAGGAGAATCACCGAAAGAGTAACCAACAGCAGCAATGAATGCTTTGAAAGGGTGAAGTTTTTGACAGTATTGAGAAACAAAATAGTTCGATTCACCAGAAATTATGATGCCAACGTTGGCTCATCCGCAACAAGGCTGACTCAATTGCGAACTTAACTGACAGAATTCCTAGCCAAATAAAAGGAACTCGAGGAACTCAACAAAAAAAGAACAAAATAAAGAGAAACATAAACGCTAAAAAAGTAATTCGACAGACTCACTAACTAAATTGCAGCAAAAAAAAGAGTGATTGCCGCTGAAAATGCAAATATTGCCAATACTAATGCAAGGCTCAATCAGGTTATCCACAATCAATGGCAAATTAGAGATGTTTAAGTCGGTTCGCTGAGGCAACAATTAGCTGGACTTTAGGCTAATAATCATGGCAAAACATTTGGATTTTTCTTCCATAAGAAAATTTTTGGTGGAGGCCACAATAACGGTGCAATTTAAGCAAAAAAAAATTAAATAGCTAATGCACTCCGACGAGCTGATGATCTTGAAAGACAAAGAAATCAATAATTGTCACAAATTAATGTTCATCATGCTATTGTTGTAAGTAACACCAAGTAAGTTAAAGATCTTGAAGCCAGACTCGTACCAATCCGATAAGAGCTAGATTTCGAATCAGGCATTTCGAAACTGGAAACGGAAATTGGAAATGCCACATTGAGAAGAAGTACATTGACCGAAAGCATTAGGCGAGAATAGGCGTTCGCAAGGACCACATCTTAGTCTGTTCAGCGACTCGCAGACCAGCTCGACTTTTTGGCCAACACGATTTACCAATCTTATTACGAGTGCCAAAACATCAAATTCGTAGACAGCGGAAACCGCCTTGGCCGATTCTTTGGAATCGTCAGTCGGACGATATTCGAAGATTACATAGAGAAATTCTTTAAGGCTGCCCTGAGCGACAAAGCCGTCAATCGCGCGGGGGTCGAATTGGTGAACCTCGACTTCGAAACGAAAGAGTGGGACGCGGCTTTCGGCGTCGCCATCGATGGCAACGATCAGCCTGAGTGCCTTGCGAGTGCAGAGACCCAATCAGATTTCGGAACCATCACCAAAGTCGCGAAGAATGTCATTTCGGTGGACACTTCGAGCAACCCAATAAAAAAGGTGGAATTAATCGTCGACAGCTGCTCCTTCCTTGAAATCGCGACAGGAGCCCGAATTCCCAAAGCCACTGACAAAATCGCTTGGAAAACCTACACAAGAAACACAAACTCTACAATCGCACAAGCTCTC
This sequence comes from Brachycentrus maculatus, assembly GCF_059751285.1. Lineage (NCBI taxonomy): Eukaryota > Metazoa > Arthropoda > Insecta > Trichoptera > Brachycentridae > Brachycentrus > Brachycentrus maculatus. The sequence goes on along the minus strand of NW_028280965.1, from coordinate 26,332 downwards.
ATCTATTGATTTGTTTAAACTATAGCTTTCTTAAATTATTGGCATTCAATTTTTACTAATTATAATTACAATATTCATCAAGCCCATATAAGCTCATAGAGATTTCAATCTAAATCAATTTTGTTGTTTCTTGTTTTCATTTCCTTCGCTGTCATTTCCGCCATTGTTTGTGTTTTAATTCCCATAATTATTATTTTTGTCTGTACTTTCCTTGCCCTTATCATTTTCTATTTCGAAATCTTGAACTTCTAAAGTCTGACTCTGAACCTACGCTGCAATTGGATCGTTAAGATATGCATTAGAGCTCGCTTTCTGAATCTGCTCAATAATTTGTTTCTTTAGCTTTTAATCTTTAACTTTCTCCATAGTGTAATAAATATAAAAGGATTCTCTAAGTTTCTCTGAGCAGAGTCCGTCGACATTTTATAAAGGATTCCCCTCCATATAAAAATATAAAAGAGCTGTTAATTTCATCATTTTTGGAATAAGTTTGACTTAATTTTTATTCATTTCGAGATGATATAAACTTGGCAATTCTGACTTTGTCAACCATTATAAATTGGTCATCTTATTCTCGTTTATATTTAAAATTTTTAACTGTTTTGCTATGAGAGGTGACATCTCAATAATCGAATTCTCTGACAAGTATAAACTATTTAGCGTATTATGATTCAAAGGCCCAAACTTTTTGATTTTATTATTTGTTAAGGTTATTTATTATAGTTTTGGATATCTTTCTATTGTCAGATTTGAACAATCGAAATTGCTGATATTACTATTGCTCATGCTTAAATATGATAACAAAGGCATTTTAAACTCTTTAGAATTGAATTACAATTATTTGTCCCCAAGATTATCGCAGATATACAGTGTTTAAATATTTTATTGCACATATTTGAGGCCGGATATATTATTTAGTGGATTTTTTGAAAGCATCAGAGTGTAATGTTAGAAAGTTTTAGTATTTTGGAGGAAGTTTAGATTTTAGAGGAGATTTTATGCGAGATATAGATTCGAGAGTGGTGGTAAAAAATCTATTTTGGATATTTTATTGTTGGTGAGATTTATGAAGGAGCCTAATTTTGAAGTATAGGGGATTTGTTTAAAAAAGTTGATTTACTTTATTCCACAGTTTGTTGCTTCGAATTAAGTCAGTTTCGGACAGTCAATTTCTATTATTCTTAATCCTTCAGAAGTAGTTTCATCTGCAGAATTGCCATTATTATTTAATAATATTTTCTCAAGGTTAGGGAAATTATTCGATTTGAACTCAATCGACTGAATTTGATTATTATCCAAGTTAATCATCTCTAAATTTAAAAGTTTCATATCAGGGAATTTCCCAATTTTATTATTACTCAGATCCAAATTTTGTAGTTTCAATGACTAATTTATAAAGTTGCCAATGTCTTCGATTTGGTTAAAACTTAGGTTAAGAATCTCAGTAGTTTAAAGCATAAGATTGGAAATCTTTGTCAGTTTGCAATTCGTTATTTGAATCTATTTGGCTTTAATTGACGAAATTGGGGATAGGTCATCAATTTCCGATGCATATATTTGATATAACTGTAACTAGGAAGTGATCTTAATTGCTTTACGAATGTTTGTGGAACTTAAAGAGAAATGTTATAATTTCGAGGTCTCACATGACTACATTGAAAATTCTGTAGCAAACTAGCAATTGGTAAGATCGATTCTTTCGAGTCTTGGAAGTTTCATTTTAGGGATGAGATCGGTTTTAAAGCTATAAAATTATATACCCAATAAATTAGGGCAATTCCATTTTTATAAGTTGGCGATGTTGACGTACATGAGTTTTGAGATGCCGGCTTAGTCATAAGTAGGAGTTAAGGACAATGATATAGTACTTAGTGAGGCAAGGTTTAATATTGGCATTATTTTAATCGGGCAGTCATAAATTTGCAATCGATCCAATTGCGGCAGATCACTTTTACTCAAATTGTCAAAATTCTACAAATTGCATCTAGAAATTGTTAGTTCAGTCAGACATTTCAGGCTAATGATTGGAAATGTTGTAGAAATGAGGGATTGATAATCTTAGAAGTTTAATCTTTCTAAGTTTGAGAAATTGCTTTGAGCCAAGCCATCTAATTTTTCAAAATTATTCCCACCTATTTATAATGTCCTCAATTTTTATAGCTTAAGTGCTGGGAAGATTTTGATTTTGTTATGACATAAGTGAAGAGATTAAAGAATTGGTAGTTCAGACTTTTCAAACAGGCTTATATCTTCAATGCCATTACTCCCACAATTTAGTTACTTCAGCAATGGAAACTTAATCTTAGGAAGGTTCTTCAAGTTTTAACAATTTTGAATTGTAATGTTTTAAATCTTAGGGAAGTTGCATTCTGACAGCAATGATATATCACAAGTTTCTGTTCTACTGAAATATAATGTCACTAATTTGGGATAATTAACTTTAGGGAATTTTGTTAGCTTACCATTTTCAAATGTAATCGATTAAATTTGTGGGATGTTCTGAATTAGATTTTATAGTTTGCCCATTTTGCCATATGATGTGAATATCTTTAAGTTTGGCAGAACCATTTTATTTATAACACTGAGGTCATTTACTTATTAGGATTAATTTATTTAGAAGTTTTCATCAGCGCTTAGATTCAATTACTGCAGAACTAATAAGTTTGATTGTTCGAACTATTTTACATTTTTGAATTTGCAGGCTACAAAGGTTAGTTTCTTTAATTTTTGAAATGTTAACTGCGGCAATATTTCGGATTTTATTTGGGAGAGGCTGAGGAATTTGAGGTTTGGCATCATAGCTTTTCCTAAGTTTGCAAAATCTTCAAAACTTAGGCTATTCAGTTAAAGCTATTAAAGTTCCTCGAAGCTGAAAGTCGGAAACTTCTTTATAATCGTCTACACATTTCCTTCTATTTTCAATTTTTTTAAACTTGACAAATTCGATAAACCGAATAATTCAATTGATTAAAGGTTGGATGAGCCTATTTCGAGGGTTTTTAACTCTTGGAAATTCATTTAGGGAATACTCTTACATTTAATATCATTTAGAAGCAATTCTTGCAGTTTGGGAAAAATGCATGCTGTAAGTTGTGTGATATCTGCTAAATTTGACAGATTGAAACTGATGTGTGTCAATTTTGAACAATTTGTTTTCGGGAAATCGAAATCTTCAGAATTATTGTTCTCTCCAAGCAATTTCTATAATTTGGGGAACTCATTTGCTAAGAGGCCATTCAAATTTTATAAGGGGTTGAAAATTGTATTCAGATATTTTAGATTTTTGGTTTTTATGTCTATCTTCTTCAGCGAGCAATTATTACAGTCTAAGTATTCTAAATTGGGACTTAACACTTCTAAGCTTTAAATTGAATAATTATTATTCATTATGATTTTTTTAAGAGAAGGCTGATTAATCTTAACTTATTTATGCAACAATGCCCCCAAACATTGAGTTATAAATAAATTCTATAACTTCGGAAACTAACAATTCTCAAACTACTTAAATGATCCGAATTAATTTTCATTGAGATAGATTTATTTCAATTCTAGCAGTTTTATTAATGGAAACAACTTTAGGCTATTTTTGTTTAAGTTCAAACTTTTAAGCATTTGCAGTTTTTAGAGTCCTTTTAGCTGACTGATTTTATTGCTGGAGCATATGAATTTTTATAAGGATGTATGATTTGCTAAGATCACTATTTCTGTTAGTAAGTTCTTTGAGGCAAATAATGATTATAATTTTGGGAGATTTGCGAATATAACTGAGATGTTAGTTATTAGGTTATTGCTTATGTTGAGTATTTTAATTTGAGATTTCCATTCGCATATTTTGAAGAAATCTAACAATACTGTTGTTAGCCCATAGTTTTTCATTTGTATATTTTATTTGACCATTTTGACTTCTGGAAAAGCATTCCATACTCCTGCGAGGCTGCTGAATTAAAATGTTCTCTTAAGGGACATTTCATATTAATCAATGTTGATTCCATCGACATTGGTGATGGGAGATTGTTCATTCAAAATCAGATAGACTTCTTCTTCTTTTTTAGCATTCTCGATTATTTTGATTGCTTGGTATTTTTTGGCTTTTACTTTTTTTTGGGAGGTTATCTATTTTGCGGAGAGGTACAGTTTTACGGATTTTTCGATTTTCTAGGCTTCGATTTCGGAGTTGTTTTTGTTTTTGAAGAAAATTATGAAGTCGTAATAGGAATGAGATACGCTATCATAATTATAGAAGTTTTAATCTGGGAAATAAGTGTTACGAACCTATTTCTTATTGTAGTCCCAGTGCAGCATTTTCAAGTTCACTTTATCTCCTTTGAACTGCACTAATAAAAAGTAAAAGGAATCAGAAATCTAAGCTAAAACTAACTTCCCAAAATCTCTTTACTTCATAAGCTTATTGAAATCTCTTGGCTTTACTTCCCAACTTTTAAAATGATCCCGAATATAAACCCTTTGAGGGATAAATATTTAGGTTATAAGCTTGATTTCGAACTGTTTTGGTAGGGATTTCTTGTTGACATTGAAGAGAAGTTAATAGCTCAAGGATTAATTGAATTTCTTTTCAACTTCGATCATTTAGAGACCTTTTTGTTGCTCGAAAATGCATCGACAGCATTGGAAGATATGGCATTTTCTGCAGATTTTGTAAGGGAATATATTTTCGAATGGGTTATAAAATTAAGTGCAATAGCTGCATAGAAATGGCTCCTTTTGAATTTTGAGGACATTCACTTCTATGGGATGGGTCGATAGGCATTTCTCAATATCGACTGTTTTCATTTTCTAGAAAGATATGAAATCTTCATAGTTTACTTTATTGTCCTTAAATCCAAGGACTACAGCAAGCTCCGAAAGTATTCCAAAGGGAGTACGCTCTAACTCATACAGAAAATGATTAAGAAATTCGATATTCTTCAACTTTTAGGATTTTGAACTCGTTTCTGAGAGTATTAGCTGCAGTTAGCAGATCAGGTATGACTCCTTTATCGTAAATATTATCATTGCGTCATTCAATGGTGTGCCCAGCCTATTCTTTATTTTGACGATCTTTAATCTTCCTTGTTCTTCCATTTTCTTGATATTTGTAAATACTGCCAATATCTACTTCTTTGAGCCCTTTACCATAGCTCTCATTAAGTCAGTCAAATTGAACTGAATCAAATCTAATTGGCACATCATTGGATTTTAGATTTTCTTTCCCGTTTAAATTAATTTTTTCAAGACAAAAATCAGCTATTGAGTAAGCATCCATGAAGCTAGTTTGGTGTTGAACATTGCATACTTAATCACAGTGGCATCATTTTTAGGCACAAATTTCTGTACTCTTTCACTGTAGTCCAAGATTCTGAGTAGATTTAAATTGAAAGAATTCATTTATTTCTTGAGGCTGAGTAGATATAGTTTATAGGTGTGTTCGATTTATTTGAGGTTGTCGATCAGGGATGGTGTTAGCCCTTACATATCGTCAGGGTCTATATCGTCGTATGTTAGGTTTTCGGCATCTGAAATCATTTTGAATGATTTTTTTTAGGTTATTTTCTTTTAGGGGCTTAAAAGCAAGCTCTGAAGATCTTAAACCCACTTGATAAACACTCTGAAGATCTCAGGGCTCTTGATCGTCAGTTATTAAGAATCATCAATTAGAAACTTACTAATAGTTTCAGGGATCTTCCGACCAATTTTAAAAGGCAATGCCTTTTTCTTGCCATCTTCATCCGTTATTTAAAATATCATTTCTTGCATAAATTTCTGGAAAATGGGGAACTTCTCATCCAACTAATCATAGACCTTATTGAAGAGTTATTTAATTTTATTCACTATTCCGATTGTTGAGGCATCAGTGAAACATATCCCAGCATTCCTCAGGATATCGTTTTCAGGTGCTTCGACCATATTGAATGTCTTAAATATTTACATTAAATCCCCAGGAACGAAGGCTTTGCCGCCTCTTGGATACTTCATTTGTAAGTATTTTATCAAAGTTTTCTGTCCACTGTCGAACTTCTCGAATATCGATTGGTCAAATGTGTAGTTTGTCTTACGGCCCAGAAAGTAGAGGACGTCTAAGCTCATGATCAACACTTTTTCGGAGAGGAGGATCTTGCTCTAAGTTGTGTCCAACCTATGAGCATTCATTTACTCTAGGATCGAATTGTTGAGATCTAAATAAAATTATGATATTGATTGTGAGATTTCTTGGAAGAATTTCACTGGATCCTGTTTTGCCCTTGTGTATGTTTATTCGAATAGTGCGTTTGTGCTTGTTCCTCTCTTTTAGGGTTCGAGTGATAGCTTACGATTTTTGGCAGGGTTCAGCATGAAGTTGGTAAATAGTTTGGTAGCTTAGATATTAGGGCTTTCTGCATCCTCGATAGCAGATGCTGAGCGGGGAACATAAATAGCATCATCAGATGATTCTGTGCAACCCATCGTGATACTTTAGTATTAATGTTAAGATCAAATAATAAACATTTTTTTGTAACTTTTAGTATTTGATATTTATTAAATTATTATAATATATTATTTATTAAATTATATTATTTATTTATTATATGTTATCCAATTTCTTATCCAATTTCTTATCCGATTTCTATTACATTGCATGCATATAAAAATGTTACAAACCAAAAAGACTGATGACAAACACTGATCTATCAAATTGATACCTCTAAAACAGCAAAACTAAAAAGCAACCAGCTATCCAACACCCAAAATCAATCAAATAAATATACACCTCACACAACAATTGAAATCCTAACAAACATCGAACTTGAATTCTAAAAAACTATATATGCGAAAGGAGTATCTTAATTGAATTGACATTACTTTGTGCATATTTGAATAACACAGTAACACTAGCATTCCGATAAAGTTGCATGATCCATGTTAAATCAGAGTAAGCCACATCAATCAGCAAAGCTTAACTAACTAACATATGATGGATGATGTACAATCGAAAGTCCAAGAATTAATATACCTAAATTTAAAGTATCTCATGGCAAAATTGTTTAAAAGATGGAATCATTCAATAAATTATTCAATCAGTCAGCCCACTCTTACATATATATATGTTATTGATTTTATATGCTATTGTTGTTTATTAATTTATGTATTAATTAATTAATATAATGCAATCAGTGCTATTATTCCATGCAATAATAATGACTCTGTATGTATGCTCCGATATTGAATATTATTGAAATATAATAAACATATATTGTTTTACCATAGAATCAAGAATGGAAGCAGGCCGAGCCAAAAACATAGAAACCCGAATGAAAGGCTGTATCAATGACAAGCACAAACTTACAGACATTTATCTTCCCAGGAAATGTGATTATACTGATAAAATCATTACCTCGAAGGACAGATCCTCAATCCAGCTCTCCGTTTGCGATGCTAATGAGAATGGAACCATTAACCTAGGCAAAAGCAACTTAATTACGATCTGCGGATTTGTGAGGAGCACCGGCCAAAGTGACGTTGCCTTAACAAAGGTAATGAAATAAAAGAATCTTATTTGATTTGTATGAAATCTTTATTTTAACCAATAATTTAATTAATCTTATTCTAATCAATATCTTATTCATATTCATACTAACCTATGTTAATATAATTTCTAGATTAATTTGCATTGGCATATAAATATCCATATATAGCAGATTCAAATCAAATCAAATAGGAATTGAGCAATGAGCGATGACTTATAATTCTTGGACCTACCCTCAACTCTTATTATTAAGGAATTAGACCATGAACTCAGGCCGATCATGTCTAAAATGAAAATTATTCCGATTAGATCGGGACTCGCAATGAAAATTGAGGAAAAGTAACAGAAACTGTTCGTTGAAGAGAACAATGCCAAAAATATTGGGAAAAAGTGATTTTTATTGGTTTATTCTTTGACTCACTAACTGTACGATTTGTCAGTGGAAAGGATGATACTTATATTTATCCCATAACGGCAAAAAAAAAAATTAGGGGGCATAACAGATTTATATCCAATATACTTTTAAAATTTCGAAATAAGCTGCATTGTTGCATTGTATTATCATGTTTGTATGCCATGCGACATATGAAGGAATTAACTGTTTTCAAAACTATCCAAAAACTGATCCCTAAAATCAGAACTAATACCCAATCACAATTATCTTATCTCCGACTCTGATTTTCTTTCGATTTTTATAATCCATGACAATGCATCCAGCTGAACATCCTGGAAATGGAGGCTCTGTATTATCGTCAGGAGTACAGCATCTGCATCCATGTATAAAGAAGTCATCCCTTCCACACACTTACTCCGGCCTTTCTGGCCTTAAATAGAAAGAACAAGGACGATGGGTTACCTCATGCATCACATTCTTACAGAATGAAACCGTATAGGTAGAACTAGGAAGAGGACCATTTATCTTGCACTGCCACTATGGATTCAAATAGCCAGCTCCTTGCCCACTATATCCTAATGTATTAATTGCCCACTCAGAACTCCCACCTCGAAATCGACCTGTATTCTGATAGTAGTAGTAAGTCATAGGGGACCTCGAAGTTAATGTGGCACAGCAGTCTTCCGCACATGATCCATTAAAATCATTTAGGGCAAATGTACTATTGTTAAGGTTTAGAGGTTAGAGATTACAAGAGAGAACAAAATTCGATTTGAGGATTAGAGCAAGTAGTAATGAAATACTGGATGATTTTAAGAATGAAGGCATTGAGTTATTTTTGTGTTGGATATAATTATGATTATGATTGTAAATATAAATATGATGGCGATTGTATTATTGTGATATGGAAATAGTGTAAGGATTAGTTACGTAAATATTAAATAAATATTACGTTGATATTAATATATAATCTAACAAATAATTAAACAAATGATGAGATGAACCTGTATGTAATATTATATTAAAATATGTGAAGCTATCAACAAATAAAAATATCAGAACAAAATTGAAATATATCTTGGCGTTATTGATAACTGAATTCATAGACTATCAATTGTTCAAAGAAGAATTTTGTTCTTTATTTATATTTATTTAGCTATATTGGATAACAGAGCCAATTGTAGATGAAAGCCAATCCTATAACAAAGCCAATACAAAGGCAACTGTATAATAAAGCCAATCAATCGATTATCCCCAACAAAAAATTTATTTCCTTTACAATTATCCATTTCATATAAAAAACTAAATCCAAACTCAGACAGACAAATAGATACATACAGACAAAGTCACTCAAAATCTCTTCTCTCGCAATGCCTGATTCCTCCACGATTCACTAAACTAATCAATCTTAGCATAGAATTCGTCATGAAAGCCCATACTGTTATTTTTATCCATACTCGCTAGATCTATTTTGAGGCCTTTAGTATTGGGCTTAGTTTGTGGCTATTTGCGATCTTCTGTTTATTTATGGCTGGCTTATTGCGTTGTTGGAATATGGGTTGGAATGTGGGTTTGGTTAGATTTCAGGAAACTGCCTTTAGTTTTTATTTATTTTTATTTTTGTTATGTCAGTTTATGTTGTTTTTATTTAAGTTCTGCTTATCTTTGCTGGTGCTAAGCCTATCTCTGTTATCTTTGCTGGTACTCCGTCTGCCTTTTGGACTGCTACTTCCATAACTTCATATTTTAGATTGCATTCAGTTAGTTCTTCTTTTCGATTAGTTGCCTTTGCTCTTATACTTTTTATTTAAGCTGAATAAGTATTAGGTCCTCTTGCCCCAAACTATTATACAAGAGTTAATTTTGTTTAACTTGTTGTTCGACAGATCTACTCAACATTTCCTTCTTCTCTAGTAATTACTCGTAAGGTGCAATCATCTCCAGGAGATCTTTGATGGGGTTCATGTACATTTAGTGTAGATAATGGAGGAGGGAGTATAATGGCTAGCTCATCATTTCAAGGGAATCGTTTATTTATTGGTAAAAGTTTGAGAGTTAGCGGGTGTTTAGGGAGTTTGGTCTTTATATGTGGGTTAGGCTTCTTTTCAATGTGCAGATTTTATGGGAAATGTTTTCATATTCGAAGTTTGCTTAGGTTTTATTGATTTTAGTGAAGGAGTTTTTTCTCTCTGCTGAAGCTGATCTGCTTATTTACTGTGTATAATGAGAATGCTGTACTTTCGAGCCCTTTGAAATCACTCTAAGATTATATGGAAATAGTACTTTACTTTTTTATTGATTTTATTTTGTTTACGACTGCCTTTCGATTTATTCAACGAATTGTCAGTTTTATGCTTAGAAGTATGTTCCTGTGAAACAAATGTTTGACTAATCTTATGTTGCTTCAACTCGACTGAGAAATCAGTAGGCTTGGATTTCCTTGATTTCTATTTTAGAGATAGCATACTGAGCGAGAACCTGATATGTTCCTCTTTTTCTTGTCTGGATTGGTGGTTGGGTTATTCATGCTATTATGCTCGTTGAATATAAATTATCCGACAATATGCAGATTATATTTTATGTCTGTTATTACTATGGGACTGCCTGCGGAGATTGGGATGGCTATTTTACTAATTAAAATATGATGGCTACTTTATTCTATGCCAGGAAAGAGATTATTAAATTAATTGTTCTGAAGTGCTATCTAAAGTGCTATCTAAAGTGCTCTCTAAAGTGCTATTTTAAGTGCTCTATTTATTCATGAATAGCATAGATATATAGACATATAGTTAGATAGATAGATATAAACTGAGTCGAATAGTTGATGAATATATTGAAATTAAATTGCTCATAATTTTAATCATGGATTTATCCAAACGATAAAAGTCAATCCTCGATAAATATTTTAACAAAGGATCCTACAAATTTAAACTCGTTGAAGAACTCTCGCTCGCAGGAGTCGCCAATGTACTCACCCGCACAATCCTGGCACCACTGTAAAGATGGAAGATCATCGCACAAATCCAACATATGTACCCCCTGCGACCCAAAAAATTCACAGGATTCCTAGATTATGTCAAGAGTACCAACATATATTATCATTAGGAGTACCCAAATAGCAAGGGGTTGCTGCTCTTTGGCGAAGCAACTTATTGCATTGTTGGATCTATTTCCATCAGACTTTCATGCAGATTGTATTCCATGACAACATCTAATCAATTCGAAAAGTATGGCTTGAGTAATCGGAGGAACTTCCTTGGGTATTATTTATGTTAGCTTAGTTACAACGAATCCAGCAGGGTTTTTTTGTGCCACTTCTAACATCAGTCTGTAGTTTAGGCCTTATTTATCCTATTGAAACTTACAGAATTCATACAGCAATGAGCTATCATAAGAACAAACAAGAAGCATCATTCACAAAATTCAGAGAACTGCTCTCAAATATCGAATCCATAAAGAATCTATACAGAGGATTCAGAATAACTGCAATAATGTCGGTCATACAGTACAATTTTGTGTTGAATCTAACCGAAACCTTCACAAAACTCAGCTAAAATCCAACAATCCCTACAGGCATTTTGACTCCTGAGCTTTTTCTATCAGTTTTAGGGGTCGGACTCTTACATCCCTTGGATACATTCAGGTAAGTTTATATTATTATAAGTTAGGAAGATATTTCAGTTTAACAATATGTATCGACCTGAGATCTTTACTAATTATCGGTCTGTCTTGAAGAAGCTTAACTAAAATCAATCGTATAAGAGTCTTTATAATGGATTTACGGTGTCTTTGGTGAGGACAGCGATGTTTGTGCCATTGTATTGGCAGATTTTGGGAGTATGGAAGAGTCAGAGGTAGAATTTTGTCGATAAAAAGGTGGAAGAAGAGTCGGGAAATTTATGATATTTAAATTTTAATAAATATATCGACAGTAACTCAAAAAATTGTATAATTTACAGTTTGGGGTTTAAGTGCATTTGCATATGGCATGCATAAATGTGATGCTGCATGTATAAATTTGCATTGCATTTGTATGTTTGATTGTGTATGTGCATTTGTATACATCCATCATGCCGATTTAATCTTCCGAATCTTTTCAGTTAATTCAGGGAGCACCTTGAATAGATCAGCCTCAAGCCCATAATCAGCAACCTAAAAGATGGGCTAATCAGGTCGGTTATTAATAGCAACAATACATTTCGAATCCTTCATTCCAGCCAGATGTTGAACTGCACCCGAAATACCCACCGCAACATACAAATCAGGGGCAACAACCTTCCCAGTTTGTCCAACTTGCATCTAATTCGGGCAATACCCAGCATCCACAGCAGCTCGAGAAGCACCAACAGCAGCATCGCCAAATGCTTGAGCCAACTGATAAATAACATCAAAATTTTATTTGCTTTTTACTCCTCTACCTCCTGATATGACGATCCTTGCGGAAGACAATTCTGGTTTATTACTATCGCCTTTCTATTCGGAGACAAAGCTTGCCTTACCCAAATACTCTGATTTCAACTATTAAGTTTAGGCGGTGTTTGTACCCGCTTTGGGCTCCTCGAATGCAGACGATCGAAATGTTAAAAAATCAATTGCCTATTCAGATTGCACCTTAGAGAGTGCATTTCCTGCGTAGGTGGGTCTGATGAAGGTCTTTGCATCCTATACAGTTATATGAGAATTGTTACAATAATGTCAATGATGTCAGTAATTGGTTGCGTACAATACTTCCCCGAAACCCTCGGAATAACATCTTTGCCATAGCTACTCGTTAGTCCAATTACCCTCTGATACTTATATTTCTCAATCGCCTTCTCAACATAATCTTGAACAACATCAGCAATCCTGGAATATATAATAAATGTTTACATTCTTTATTGGTCAATTGTGATAATTTTATGTACATGACTATCTGGGATAGTTTGTTTGATGCTTGAGATTACTTTTGAGAGTTATTTGCCGATCAGGAGGATGTGGATCTAATTGTATAGGATTTGTTGTACTTGTTGGTTGAATTTGTGGGCTGCTGTAAGCAGTTTGAGGGTATTTTTTGAGAGGGTCGTGTTGTTGTGTTCGGCAAGGACGAGTGTGGAGAAGGAGGGGAACAGTATTCTGTTGATCTGTTTTAACATTTGTTTGATATTATAATAATAATAATAGACAACTACGTATGCACATGCACATGCACATATTTATACACATCCAAATCTAAATATACGCCGATCTTTATACACACCCTTACACCTACAAATATACACCTCCAAATATACACCTATAATAATATATTTATCGCATAAATTCCCAACCCAATATAATTTTATTACCAAAACTAACTAACTTCCTAACAAACAAAACCAAACAAATGTAGCTGGACATCCTCGACAAACAACGCAACAAATTCTACGCGTACTTCTCTCATTTCATTCAGCAATTACCTGCAACAATAAATAAACAAAAACAGCCAACAAAAAAAACAACAAAATAGCTATCAATATAAACTAAGTAACCCTGATCGTAACTAAATGATTGATCATTTAAATCAAGCAGATCAGCATCGAATTCGCAATCGTAGGAATAATGCGGAGATGTTGAAATATTAGAACAATCGAATGCAATACTTAAAAAGAAGTATGTCGCAGGAAGTGGAAAGATTGAATTAATTGCCATCATCATTTACAGAGAATATACATCAAATGGATACAGAAAGAATAAATAAGCTCAAAATTATGCAGTAAACTAAGTTACGTTAGAATTAAGAACAGAATAAAGTACGGAGGCTTATTGAATAGAAATAAAAGGAAAGAGAGCGATCGCAGTAATATGAGCATATTCTCCGAAATAATAACATGGAAGAACAAAGTATAAAAAATTATTAAGAAAATAAAAAAAAACATATGCAGAATATGAGTATCTATGAACAGCATTACAATCTGATTCAGTCAAACGAAGAAATAAAAAGAAAAGGCTAAAAATTCACAGAAACTAACAAAGATGTGATAAATCCTTTGTATAGAAATTAAAAGTAACAAAGAAAGAAGAACAATGTCTAAATTCAATAAATTCTGAAGAAGCAAATCGAAGAAATAAACACTCGTAAAATAAAATAGAAATAATCTATACAATTGGGGTATGATTTAACAAAAAGTCTATTTCGAGGGATCCTGCATCATGACACATATAACCGAAAATAGTATGCAAATTATTTGAAGTAACAAATCGAAATATAAAATCAAAAACGAAGTGATGAACGAATCTCGTTGAAAGAGAAAGCTGAAGTATTTGGAGTCTTTGGAGGGGAACATTCTCATTAGAGAAAAAATCAGATTATTTACATTAATAAAAAAATGGGCTTAACTGACGATCATAACAGAAATCTATATCATGATCATGAAAATAATCAGAGTCAAAGTTCACCCCGAAATTAAATAACAGCAATTCCTACTCCAATAGCAATAAATACAAATGCGGACAATTATCAAAATTAACATAATACACAAAATTGGGAGAACCAATCAAACCTAAATAAAAACAATGAAAACAAACTCTAAATAAAGAAATAAAATCGGAAAAGTTTGAATGAGTATTCAATTTCAAGGCAGAGACATAGAAATAGAAATGTTATTAACAACAGCTTTGACTAAAATGCTTATTAGTAGTTAGCAAATAGCTATCGCAATGATAACAAAAATGCATTAAAGAATAGTTATAGTATCAGGAATGTGTAAATTCATCACAGAAAGTAACAAAAGTAAGAATCTTAAAGGTTTTAACGGTTCTAGCAGCTATAAAAACAGAAAAAATAGTAACAAAAATAGCAATAAAAGAATGATCGTAGAGTCTCAATAAAATCTTAATTAGATTTAAGAAACTTTAACGCTCAAATGTCCAAAGGACAACAACATCGCTATGATGAGCCCGCAATTTAATAAAAACATACAACAACAAAAAATGGAAACAATAAACGTTATTTTAAAAGTTATGACCTTGTTACAGGAGAAAACAAAATTTACCAAGCTCCATCTTCTTCTCTCGCGTATATCTGATGAAATAACTGTATAATTCTCTATATATATAAATAAATTAATTAATAGATAATATCACTCTCATCATGTCAAATTAGTAGAGTTCTTCATTTATCCCAATGGAGACTTTTAAGGAAGGTTCAGATACAATCGAAATCAAAAGACAATAGATCCGAAAACTGCCAGACTTAAAGATACTGATTCCACTTTACATAATTTTGATTCTGCTCCAAAGATCCGAAATTTATTAATCAAAAAGAATTGAATTCTGTTTAGTTGCCGCAAACTTCGATACAACTCCGATAACAGAACTCGAACAATTGATTAAATCTGCTGCAGAGCAAACCCATCAATAATGGCAGCTCTATTATTACTTAGATTCTCAAAGGAATATTGACCATTAAAAAATTAATAAATTAAGCTAAAAATATTCAGTCCAATCCAAAGTGTATTTCATGAAAAGTTTCGGAAATAGTGGAGTAAACTACTATGATGCGATTAATAACCAATGCTCATACGAATCATTCGTTGTTTTAATCTATGAAGGAGAGCAGCTGTACGAAAAGGACTCACTCGAAAAGGCCTCAGACTATTTTGTGAAGTAATAGAATGTCTATATTACGGGAGTTAATGTAAATTTTAATGGCTAGATTATGTAGCCACTTGAAATGTATCAGACAAGACCTTACCAAAAAAAGCCAATTTTATTCGATTAGGTTTCATATCCACTTGAATAACTTTCCGTGATGGCCAAAACCGTGCGCATTTTCAAGAGAAAGTTCTACAACAATATACTTCTGGAAGATCTCATGCACACAGTTGAAGATGTTAGTACCTTCTTTTAGAATCCTTTATTTTTTGTGATGCCTTTACTGGAAATGAATACACCTGATTACGATATGCCCAGATATGCTTCATTGCCCCCCTCCATTACAGAATTAATTCCTTTGAAAGTTGATAGCATTAATTAGACAATAATAAAAAGCTATAAGCCACAAATATAATTCGAGAAAGAACTTTAGATTCTCCTCTAAAAAAAGGGATATAACTCACTCATTTACTAACTGTTCAACAAAGATCAACTGATCCCACCCTCAAAAATGTTCAGCCATAACAAACTAAACATTCTGAATCACTCTTACCCAAAAAACTAACTAATTCCAAAAAAGATCCATCAAATTCAACTCCGCGAAAGAAATTAATAATTCAAAGAAGCACTACTCAAACAAATAAGAAAGCATTACCCAGGGTATGAGTATTATCTTTGGACGCGTGAGAATATCACTCGATAGAACTTTCCATTTACTTATGATCTTGTTATGGAAGTGTTCAATGGTAGAAGCAGGGCGAGTTTTTCGTATGGGGTTTAACATCTCATTGAGAAAGATCTGATGAAGTTCGAAATACTTTATCATCATGGCGGCTTCTTTTTTTAGAGTAACTATGAAGTGCTTGGCTCTCTTGATAATGAGAGAAGATACTCACTTGTTGGATGCTATGACGATGCGTCTGGTGCGAAGTTCCGCTTCTCAATATCATCTCCTTTAGGAGCAGAACCCCAGAACAAGTACATCGCACAATTAATCAGCCCAAAAAATCTAAATAGAATTGCAAATTATATTCCCTATTTTACAGAACAGACCCTTTATTTCGACTTATTCTCATTCATGCCATAGAATGCTCTGTACACTGAAATTAAGGTGCTCGCCGGCAATAAATGCAATATTTACTAATCTCACAAGTGCATATTCAACTCAATTAAGTAAATCCCGAAAGATTTCGATCATGAACAGTTTTCGATTGTGCGACAATAAAAGATATATACAATGATTCCTTGTCCTTTCTACTCGGATATGTATGGGGTGGGCCATTATTTTCATGGTTGGCCGAACGTCGATAAGTGATTGTGATCGTTATGTCATTTATTAAATGCTTTTATCTATGTATTTACATATGTTTATATTTATGTATCTATAGTAAAATTTAAATCGAATGAGAGATCGCATACAACGAACATATTTCAATATCTCCCTTGATGCTGGTGCTGGTCCTGAGGATACATCATATAGCCATTAGTATGATGATGCAAATATGTGTAGAGAGCTCCATGCCCATGTCCTCCATTGTTCCCATACATCTGGTTATAACCTTGCATTTGGTTCATGTAGACCCGATTGTTATCATAATAGGCCCTTTCATCATAGTATTAATTGTGAGCATATGAACTTTAGTATTATCTGTGGTATCCTGTAAGATTGTTTTTTAAGTATCCTGTCCCAATACCGAAGATAATGTTGAGGCTGGTTTCGAATTGGTTTGGTGTGAATAGCTCACTTTGTTCTTTCATTTTGTAGTAGCAGCATTCGGTGAGTAAACTATCGCTTCCTGCTTGATGCTGTGGGCCGATGCGATTGCACCCGATTTAGTAGCTTAGTTTTGTCAATCCTACATCTTTGAGTGAAGGGACATCCTTTATGATGTATTTTAGGTCGTAGACATTTGGGAAGTATTTCTTTAGCTCCCTGTAGAATTCATCGATTGAGGATGGCAGTTACATATTGCGGACTAATCTGAGCAGGTATGCGAAATCGGATGAGCCATGGAAAACGACCCATTTCACTTTGCGGTTATAGACGAACCCTGATGCTTCGAGGTATTCGGCGAAATCAAGATGGTCGATTCCCTAAGATTTAAGGCGGTCGAATTGAACTCCAGCTTTTTTGAGGAGATCTGCAGATTGATTGACAATGTTTTCTTTTTGGATGTCGAACCTAAAGTTAAACTGCCATGTGCACACAGGCTCCGGTACATTGCCATCTTCATCCGCAATGGTCAGCCCTATTTGAATGAGTTTGGTTTCTTCGACATTCCTTCTGATCAGATAGTATTCGTTTTCCTCTTCCGAACGATATCGCTGATTTTCATCCTTACTAACAAAAATACCAGGGAACTAAGTGTCCTATATAATCAGCATCCTTACCATAGCAATGACATTGAAGCGTTCTGCAAGCTTCATAAGTTTCTTCATTTCTTGATCAAAATTTGAGGCCCAAACATCACAAATGTTAGTATCAGGGAGCGAGAGGAGGTTAGCTATATTTTAATTCATTTAGTTTTAGTCTGATTCTGTTTAGTCTCTTTAATTGCTCTTGCCTTCCATATTAATAAATGAACTCTTGCACTTGTAATAGTTTTGAATATATAATGGTCACATTATAGGGCTTATCATAACCACTCATTGCTTTGTTCTATCTAATCAAATACGAACTAATTTATGGAGGCTGTGCTAATTATTTTATCTATTATTTATACGCAAGTTATTATTGTCTGTTTTTTGTTTGGTTTGATTATTTAGGGATTTATTTATTTATTATTTAATATATTTAATTATATTTATTTATATTTAATTATATTTATTTATATTTATTTATATTTATTTATATTTATTTATACTTATATTTATAATAATAGAGTATAAAGGTTTGAAATGAGAATTAGAAATGGAAAGTAGCCAAGATAATTCTCACTCGTCCATTCCATCCCGCTAAGTACAACAAACTAACAAAACAAAATTTCATCATTCATCTCATATCCCCCATTTCTCGATCTTTGCATTTGTTCCTATTCTTTTTCTTCATTGTCATACTAATTTTATCAAACCTATTCCTCCAGTATCTCATTTCCTCCCCTACATAACTAAGATAGGATTAGCACTTCTCAAGCTGGCTCTATTCTATCTTTTCTATCACATTATTCTTCAGCTATAGATAATTGCTGTATTATTGGTTGAGTTCTAAGGTGTATTCTATTGATGAAGACATTTAAATATTATATTGTGTTTATTGATAATAGTATTATGATTATGATTATGGGGGTTTATGTTGGAGAGTATGGTGTGTGTATGTCGAGTAATGTATAATAGGAGTATGAATATGTATGAGTATGAGTAGGAATTAAATTTTATTAATTCTTATGTAATATAAAATAAATAGTGTACATCAGATCAAATATCAATCAGTAAAACAGGTTTTCATTCATGCTCTTTTAACAAACTCACTAACTTATCATACATATCATACATTTTGCATATTATACATATCATACATCATACATATCATACATCATACATATCATACATCATCTAACATATTATAAAAGTAGTCAAAGCCTACATAAATAGCAAAACATCAAAGTTTCCATCCCAAAATATAATTAATCTTATCCGATAAATTTTGTTCCTTCACAATATGCGCAATTTATAACTCTTCTTTCAATTTCCTTAACTTAAATTCGTATCCCTATCTTTCCTTGCTAATTTATTTCGATTAGCGCAACAATGCTGTACATTCTTTTTATTTCTCCAACAATTACTTATTTTTTGATGTCAAATCATTTTATAATTGTTGACAGAGTAGAGTCAATTTCTTATTTTCAAATTAAAGTTTATTTAAGATTGTCAGTGATGATTGTTATTGAGAGGTTATTATTCTGTTTGATAAAGAGGGTGGTTGTTGCTATAAGGAGGGAATTTGTGGGGAATGTAGTGATGAGTTTTTTTGGGTTTTGTGGGAGGTCGGTTATTCGGTTGGCTATTTGTTGTTTGTGTGCTTTTGTTTGTTTGAAGGAATTCGATGTAAGGAAGTTAAATTAAGATTCATTTATTTTAACTTATGCAGCGATTTTGAGTGATCAATGAAAAGTAATGATAAGAAGTTTTCCAATTGTTAGTTAATTCGAAGGATTGTCATTTTCAATGAATCCTTACTTTATAGAAATCTGACTTGTTTTTACAACAGCCTGAAATGATGAGTAAAAGCATTCCACAATTTCTAACAATGTTCACTATTAAAATATTAAAGCTTCCTTAACAATTACTGAGATTTCGTTAGAAATATGCCTTCTTGATCTCCCAGCTTACCTTATACTCTTTACTTCTTTGATAATTAAATCTGGAAGAATTTCTTCATTTGTAATTATGAATCGTTCTTATTTGTGTTGTTATGTGTTGTATTTGCAGTTTTTGTAGTTGCAGAGGGCTTTGAGGCTGTCATGTACAGTTTTGTGCTAAAAACTTAACGATGGATTAAACTGGCTGGATTGATTCTACGTGATTGTTAAAATTTGGCTTAGGAGAAACTTGCACGACTTGGTGATTATTTTAAGGACTGGTAAGATGTCACTCGAGAGATCGGATATAGGGCATTATTTTTGAAGAATTGGTTATCCGATGTTTCGGAAAATTGTTTCATTTATGCTGTAGGAGAGCTAAAAAATAACTTTATTGTTTACTTTATTGCAAATGCCAGACAATAAGCAAGCAATACAAAAAATACACAAACATTATACAATAAAATACATGCTCTCATCAATGAAATCGAATAGATTTATGATTAATAATTATATCTTTACAAATGAGCCTTATCAAGAGCTTAGCAATCTGCTTAGCTTTCGTATTATTCTTAGCCGCAAGTGCTCAAACCACCAATTTCTCTTGGACTAACATTAACGGCACTTCCTTTATCAGCGAAGTTAAGAACCAAAACATTCCAGCAGCATGCAATAGCGGATGGGCATTTGCAGCAATCGATGTTCTAACTTCTAGGATCAAAATTCGCAGGGCTGCAAAATCTGTCGATGCCGCACTTTCTGTGCAAGTTTTGCTATCATGCGATACTTCCGATTACGGCTGTATGGGGGTATAACATATCTTATAAGTAGGGAGAACCACTATCCGCATTTAAATGGATAAAAAGAAACAACATCACAGACTAATCATGCCATTCCTACACAGCAAAAGGATATACAAATGGGTATGGATGCTCATCTGTGGCCAAATGCCAATCTTGTTCTGATAACACTTGTAAGTCAGTCGCAAATTCTAAAATATATGCGGTAGATGATTATGGTTCACTTGGGGGTGTAACAAATCTCGAGAAATAAATTGAATTATGGGGTCCGGTTGTTTGTGGTATCAATTCGAATTCATTGTTTACTTATACAGGGGGAATCATTCGAAGCTCAGGAAATAGTACAAGAGTCAACCATTTTGTAATGGTCTATGGTTGGGGGGAATAGAATGGGGTGAAGTATTGGAAAGTGAAGAATTCGTGGGGTTCGTTTTGGGGGGAAAAAGGACATTTTAGGGTGGAAAAGGGGAAAAATTTGTTAGGAATTTAAGGGATTTGTTCTTGGGCGAGTCCTATTGACACTTGGACTCAAGATGTGAGAAATAACACAGTTCCAAACAAAGTCTCTCCAAATTTAAATGTACAATATGAATTACCTGCATATTTAACACCTTCCAAGAGCTATCGAACTCCGAATTCTTGTGAAAACTCCGCTGCATTTTCAGTGATCCACATGATTGCAGATCGATAAAGTATAGCTTCACATGGAAGTAATCCAGTGACTCTTTCAGTGCAAGCCCTTTTGAATTGTGGGATTATTAAATGCTCAAAAGAAACAAGCCCTGCAGATATTCTTGTATATATTTAAAAATATGGGCTACCTGAAGAAAGTTGTCAGACATACCAAGGCAAATAGCCTGCAAAAGTGAGCTGTGGGGTTATCGATAGCTGTGCAAGCTGTACAGGAACTGTTTTTTCTCCGAAATGCACAGGAGCAGCGAACTACAAAAGATGGAAGATTAAAGAACATGGAGTCGTCATAGGACTATAAAACATAAAAAACCAGCTAGCTTCCGGCCCAATTGTCTGTGGCATCTAATTAACCCAAGCATTCACTGACTATAAAGGTGGAATATTCTCAGAAATCACAGTGAGCCCGAAAATTAACCATTATATATAATTGTTAAGTTGGGGAACTTAAAATGGGAAGACTTTCTGGCTCTGCAGAAACATGTGGGGTACAGCCTGGGGAGAATCTTCGTTCATTAGAATTTAAGCAGGCAAAAATATAATCGGAATCGAAAGCAAGTGCTACTATGGGAAGGCTCTTTTCTGATTAGAATTATGAATACAAATTATATGTCAATGTTTGCAGTGTAAATAAGATAGATATGTGCTTGTTTTTAGTTTGTTGAATTTTAGTATGAAATAAAGCGGAGTTGATCATTTACCATTGTCAGCTGACTGTAAAATAATTTTTAGGGGCTTTTTCCTTGGTTGAACATTTTTTATGGACTTACTTACAAGAAAATGCTTTATTTTGTATAATTAGCCCTGTGACTATCCTCCAAGTCCTGCATTTCTCGCATTAGAGCCATTGATCAATATCGAATTCTTCTCCCTTATGAATTATCTTTCGAGGCATGTTCTTTTTGTTCTTCATTATTTTCTTGGTGAATTTACTCTTAACGGCCTTCATTGTGATTGAATCTTCCTGGTCATCTTACTTGACTTAATCTTCTTCTTATTTTTCAACAAGGCTATAAATATGGGCTTGGAACTCTGCAAACTCACGAGTTTTTATAACATTTGTGTTCAGGAGATTCTTGTAGATTTCTATTGGAGAAGCTTTGACGCTGCTTTTCAGGCAATCGCAGGATTTTGTACATGTCAATTGACGAAGCCAGTCCAAGGTTGCGTAATTTACAGCCTATGCCAGATTGAAACCGGAGTTAAATCCGCAATGGTAGGCGCCACCAAAAGCGAGAACAAATTAATTTTATTATTGAGCTACTTTATGGATTACAAGTTAAGGGTTTCTTTTTTTGAGCAAGTAAGGATTTATGAGGGTTGTTTTATGTCTGAGAAATTGACTACATCGGCTAAAGTGCTCAGGAAAATACTTTGAGACTTACTTTTCAATAACAGGCCCCATATCTGCTCGCACACCGTACCAAAACTTAGTTTTTCCACTGTGGAGGTAGTTGATGGCAGAAAGGTCCAAATCTTCTTTATGCCAACAAAATAGTGCCTTCCATGAGCCTACATAGCAATAAGGATTATTGACTCCACTAACAGATTGGTTTAAAGCATCGCTCAACACACTTGGCAATTTTTTCAAATCCCACTAGCCCGCGCAGGGCTACATCAGCGAGTTCAAAATGTCAGCGCCATAGAGGGGAGGAGAAAACACAATGTTTTTCCAAAACTAAATAAAGGAATAAGTACAGTGTCTTATATTTAGTCGTTCGTCATGTTCTCTGATCCCTTGTCGACTTCTTCGGCCTTCAATCTGTACTCCTCATACTTTATGGATTTTTTGGCGATGTGGAGGCACTCGTAGACACCTCCCTTTCCATAGAGATTTTGCTCGATAGGGCCATTGATAATCAGATTCTTCACAGCTTTCTCGAGACTTGTTTTTCTCGCTTTCCATTCAGGAGGTGGTATAACCTATGTTAATCAAACAAAAAATGAGAAATAGAGAATTCCTGAATAACGGTCTTACTTTCACGATTCCATAGGTGCCTTTGTAGAGTCTGTCCAATTTTTCGACGAATTCTCGGAAATTTTGAAACTCCCTCATCGTCGGTCTGATAACCGGACAGTATGGTATATCCATCATGACTTTCTAAATTCCGATAAAGAAAAAAGTTATCTGATTATTATAATGAAAAATCCATAAACTGCAGCCTACAAAATATTCTTTAATGTACTTTCCCTACAATTATAATAAGCCAATTTAATTATATATATATAAACATAATAAATATAATGTCTTTATTAATTTATTAAATAAATGCATATAATCTCAATTCACATTTATATTCTATTTGATTGGCGAATTATATTGATCAAGCAATTACGACATTCATGCATTACTCTACTATTTCACGAGCTCATTGCAATATTAATAAAAATAGGCAGTTGCATTTATTTATGTAAAAAAGTGTTTAAGAAATGGCAAAGTAGTTGCATTAATATCGACTGAAATAAATAGGAATAGATTAAATTATATATTTCATTTCTTTTTGCGGCCGCTTGCTGGTCTCATTTTTTTAGCAGATTTTGCTCGAGTTGAACTCTACCTTTGTCTCATCACTTACTATTTGTTCATTTTTTAGGGATCGTCGATGTAGACATTGGGTCTTTACTACTTTGCAATTATTCTTTGTTACTACTCGTTATCATTTAAGGCGACACTTAAATTTTAGAGGATGCTTGGAGAAATTAGCCCGGTTGTGAAATTCTATGTTGGCGAATCCACCAAATTTAAATCCATCATCAAAATGTTTTATTGCCTGAATCGAGGATTATCGTCTCCACATGCAACTGATCTTCTTCCTTCGCTGCATAATGGGGCCTTAAGACCTAATGCTGAGCCTGGGTTTGGCTTTGGGTGTTGAATGTTTTAAGCGATGACCCAATCATCAAAACCTTAGTCGAATTCAAGTCTATGCTGAATCGCTGCCACTTCCTGGATGGGAACAAAATGCTCTATAATCATATTGACAAGCTTTAACTCTCGGACGAGCGAACGATTTTACTATTAAAGCTCTTCTCTTTACTGGGCCATAAACTATTGGATGTCATTGTTTTGCTAATATGCTATTTTTAGTTTGTTGTTCAGTTTTACTAATTGCTTTCGTCGGAGTTCCACAGCTTCTTTCAACGACACGTTAATTCCCTAAATTTCAACAGCTTCATCGATCTTCTTGTTGAGTTCTTCCTGAGCCCTTCTTTCAAGTTGCTTTCTCTCCTCAAGCTAGATATTCGCCTAGAGTATCTTCTTTTAATGTGTTCTTGCTTATTCTTTGAGCTTATTGCCCCGAATGAATGCGGCTTTCATGTCTTTCAATTTGAGTGCTAGTTCCTCTTGCCTTTTCTTTTACTATTACTTTTGTTGTTCGAGAGTTTTTGCTTTATTGGCTAGTTCTTCTGTTTTAGTTTGCACGCCTTCTAAGATCTATTTCTTTTCTTTTTCAAGTTACTTTATTTTTTATTTTTCAAACTTTTGGCTCAGTTGTTACTTCTTTCCTTTTGAGGGTACTTTGACGATTTTGTTTATGACTTGAGATCCATCTGAGAAGTTGCCATTACCTTCTAACTGTTTTTTTAGGCGTTCGATTTATTCTTGGTATTAACGAATTAATGCGTCTTTGGGGTCATCATTGATTTTGGGTTTGTTTTTAATTCTTTTCGCTTGGTAAGCATATCTGAGAGTACTGATTGTTTCATCATAGTTGAAGTCTGCGGGTCCAACATTTGCGATCATGATAGTTCGGGCGTTTCCTCCTAGTGATTATTGTAGTAAACGTGTTAGTTTTGAATCTCTGTAGGGAATATGAGCTGGGTTTGGACTTGACAGAGCTCCAATAACTTTTCCCAAGACTGAAAGAGCAGAATTAATATAAATGCCTTCTTTCGAACGACCGCCTGTAGCTTGTGTCTTCTTTTGTCTTTATGAACCAGCCAAATCAACCAGATTCAATCTGCCTGCTCTAATCTTAGATTGCCCTTAAATTTCCTCCTCCTGCTCAACCTTAATCACAAAAATAGAATGCGATCTAGAAGAAACAGTGTTCATCTATGTCGAGCCTACATGCCTAGCCTCCGATCCTTCCAATAATTTATTATTCATATCTTAAACTGTCTTTACTGTGAATGCACTCAGATCTTTCACATAGACCCCTTTATCTTTATCCTAGTGAAGTTGTAGCTTCTGTTTCTGTCTTTATTTTTAATTAGACTTTTAGTTATTTTTATGATTCTCCGATAATAAATCGACAACATCTTCATTGTAGAGTTCAAGCATCGATACCTGCACCATAAAGTTAACATTGGGAGTTCCTATGAATATAAAAAGATATCTACCTTAAATGGACTTAATAATATGTTAGAAAGTTCTAGGAATTATGCCTCTTTCTGATTTTTAGGTCTTGCTTCCTTACATTGTATGTGTTTTTCCTGTTCCAGTTTGTCCGTATGCGAATATCGTGCCATTGTATCCTTCAAGGACACTTTCTATAATTGGTAGGGCTGCTTGATTAAAGATGGCGGTTTGTTCACAGTTTGGTTGGAATGTCATATCGAAACTGAATACTCTTTATTTTTATCCAACTCCTTTGAGGTTTGTTACGACTATCTATCCTCTTTCAGGATTAACTTGCACAATGTTTTAGTAGTTTTTTTCTGTGCTAGCCATTGGTCGGCAACGGACGGCCACTTTTACACATTAATTTTTGTTGCTCATTTCAAATTCTATATTATTATAAACATTCATACACATAAATATATACATACACATATACATATCTTATGTAACTTCAATTTAAAATTAATTTTGAAGAGGCCATCAGTTTTTATTCAGCTTGAAATAATTAGAAATAAAGTTATAGGTTTTTGTATTTCCAATTGTTGATCTCCTTTTACTAATCCATCAATTTTTTATTATCTATTTTATGTTTCTTATATTATCTTGTCTTTCTTGGCATGTCTGGGGTTGGGGTTGGGGTTGGGGTTGGGGTTGGGGTTGGGGTTGGGGTTGGGGTTGGGGTTGGGGTTGGGA
>NW_028280962.1:695000-767500 GCF_059751285.1 Brachycentrus maculatus | reverse complement strand
TCTATGTATTTATTTGTAAAAGAGCTATTAATAATTGGATACTGCAGGTGGGTAGATATGAAATAAAACGTGTTATTCGGCCGTCTTATCTATGATTGTATGTCTCTTGATACACGAGTTAATATTTTTTTTTTTTCAAATTTAGATTTTACTTGGTAAATATCACTATTCCTTAAAATCTGTCCGCCTCCGTAGTGTAATGGTCAGCACGCTCGGCTACCGTTCTGGAGGTCCCGGGTTCGATTCCCAGGGGCGGTCAAATAAATAAAAGTGATTTTTGCACTGTAATATTTATTCAATATTACCCTGGACTGGTACCTAAAGCGGAGGGCTGATCACCTTTCCTTCATGTGTAAACGATCAAGATAACACTGCGTTTATATGACGCAGTGCCCTATGCATCATTGGGGTGCGGATAAGGGTTTAATTATTATTATTATTGAAATCTATTGTGACACGTGTTTCGATACATTTTGCATCATTTTCAAATACAGCATGGGTCACAATAGATTGAAATAGTAGTATTTACTAAGTGAAATTTAACTTAAAAATGGAGAGGTATTATCACAAAATGACGGCCAAAACAATTAATGTTTTTTTTTGTTTAGTATTTAAAAATTTCTTCCGGAACTTAAAAAACTAATAAGGACACATTGTTGTAAACTTTGAACTGTTTAAAATTTGTTGTATCAAAATAAATCAATGTCACTTGAAATAATTTGAAAGTCTTGTTGAAATGTCATATCGAAGTAACCCAATTCACATACGAATTTTTACACGTGCAATATTCATAAAACGAAAATAATACACACATGTTACATCCGCTTTATAGAGAAAAACCAGTAGGATATTATCCATGACCAAATTATTAGTTAAAAAATAACTAAATATCTCACCATCACGCCGCTTCTCTTCTCAGTACTCAGAGAGAATAGGACGCCACATCAATCTGTCTTTGCAAACAATATTCACCTCTTCCACATTCATGTATCTCCATGTATGAACATGTCTGCCGATTATTCCGACTCTTGACCTGACCACCGTCAAATATTTGAAATACTTGATCATGCCAAGTATTTTTCTGTTTTTCTCTGCTTCTATTACAAACCACATTAATTTGTTTGCCTGTTCTTTCCTCATTCTTCAGTTCTTTGGACGTGTTGCGCGTGGCAATGAGGATAGCCTGGAACAACTGGTTGTGATCGGTAGCCTAGAGGGGAAGAGAGGCAGAGGAAGATCCCCAAGCGATGGACCGATCAAGTTAAGTCAGCAGCAGGCACCTCGGTGGTTGGAGCGCTACGTGCAGCACAGTCAAGGGATAACTGGAGAAGAGTCATTGCTTCCACAAGGGTCACGACCCTCAGTAATGAAGAGTAAGATGAAGAAGAAGTTCTTTCCTCACTCGTTCATTCCACATGTCCAAACCATCTGAACACACCTTTCTTAATTGTATCGATAATGCTTATCTCAGCCTTGCATTCTTTCCTTACATGACCATTCGAACATCTATCATACATCGTTTTGCCGCACATTCGACAATTAGTAAACCAAAAGAAATACTATTCTACATAAATGATAGAATCCGGAATCTCTTAAGAGTTTACTCTCAAATACACAATTCTGTAGGTACGCGTCCATTTTTTTAGAATATACATTGAAATTGTTTTTTTTTCTTCTTTTTAAATATATATTTCAGGAATATTTTTTATCATTTTTTGAACTCCTAACCATTCAACACATCTTTAATTTCAAAATCAAATATTTTTCGAATAAAAACTTTGTTACCTGGGTTAAAAAAATTAAGTTGCGGGCTATCGATTATCCCGCCTTAATTCTTACTGTCATGACTGTTTTTTGACTGGTAATATTATACTCGCGAATTATTTGCGCTGGGTTTTATGGCGTCCTATAAAATGTTTTATAACAATACACGACTAGTTGAATATATCGGTAATAACAATGAATTAGGTCAAGATTTAAAAATGTTGACCACCTCGGTGGTGCTGTGGTTAGCAAGTTTGGCCGACATGCATGAGGCTCCGAGCTCGATGAAATGAGTTCACAGCGATATGAAATACTCTAATATTATATGTACTCTCGTACTATTAAAAAAATAGAAGCAGAGGAAGACCGAAGAAAACTTGGCTCGATCGAGTATTTCAAATACATAAGCGTGGTCAGGTCAGGAGTTAGATTAATCGATGGGTATGTATGGGAAATGCATGAATGTGAAAGAGGCAAATAATGTTTGCAAAGCAGATGGGTGAGGCGTTCTATTCCCTCTGCCTACCCCTGCGAAAGCGGCGTGTTGGTTAGTTAGTTAAAAGTCGACAGGCTGTTTTGAGAATCAGCATATTAGCCTCCCCGCAAACGCGAATTTTCCTTTTTCGTAATTTCGAATGTGCGAATCCCATACGAAAACTCCGTCGTTTTTCCGAACGGATAAAAAAATTCTTTTCACGAAATGAACAAATTTTAGCGACCACACAAGCGTTCGTATTTCTCATTCGGAATCCGTAACGAAACCGATTGACAGTTTACAGAAAGTAGGTACCTAGACATCCTTTAGTTTGTATTTCGAATCTGGAATTTGTGTATCGGTTTTATTATGAAATTCCGAATGAGACATACGAACGCTTGCGGGGTCTCTACAATTTGTGTATTTCGCAATCAGTATTTTTTTTACATTTCCCTAATGCAACAAGCCAACATTAGAAATACATAGTAGCCGACATATTGAAATCATTTTTATGTTAAGTAGCCAGTATTTGGGTTTGGCATTTGATGGATAATTATTAAGTGTGCATTGCTTTCAGTTCCCAAAACACGTGTATAAAGTGTTGTGACACGTGGAAAGAGAAAGTCCTGCATAATATTGTATGTATATATCTATTTTAAATAATGCACCTACATCAAACATGTCGTAAAATTTTATAACCAAGTGATTAAGAGAGAGAAAATTATATATTACACACGAAAGGGCGGTGATTTCTTTATACTCATATGTGCGTTTATTAAATTAAAACATAAAGCCCGTCCGTGTGGGAGGTATGCAAATATTTAAGCTTATATAGAAATGTCTGTATTAAATGAACACGATTTTTAGAAAAGGTATCTTTAAAAAAAACAGATTTTAATTCCTTTTTCTTTTAGACGTATCACTCATGTAATACATGTTTGCTAAGTTTTTTTATTTTTCATCTTATTTTAATTTTTTTAAATTTTGTTTTTATGTTAAAGACAGTAGTTTATATGAATTATTTTCTGTAGTTTATAAAAACACTTTTTTCATTAATTGATTCGGCAGCCACTTTGTGGTAAAATCTATCAATTTATGATTAATGTTTTACATAGTAAATACCACTCTTTCTAAAAATCTTACTTGTTTGAAAATGATACGGAATGCATCGAAACACGTGTTATAGTTGATTTTAAGAAACAGTGATATTTACTAAGTAAAACATTAATCAAAATTTTTTAACCTTAATTTACTTCCTATAATATATATTGCATTCTTATTTATTGTAACTGCAGACAGTTGGTAGAATTCCATATTGAGTTGTTGGGTAATAAATCCAAAAGGTTTATTTGGTTGAATTCTACATTTTATGTATATTTTAATACGTGACGCGTTTCGTCTTCTTAGGACATTATGTGTTTGATAATGTCTTAAGAAGACGAAACGCGTCACGTATTAAAATATACATAAATAATGTAGAATTCAACCAAATAAACCTTTACAACATTTTGAGTGTGTCCAAATACTTGTTCACAAAATCTGGATTATCTCCAATTACAGGAGTTATTTTCATATTATTTTTTGACATCTCATCAAAGATGAAGAAGAATATGGAAGTCTGGGCATTTACGGGGCTGACGACCGTCATAGGCTGGTTTAAGTGATCACTTTACACACGTGTAACATTCACCAATTCTACCCATTATTGACAACCACACTACTCAAATTCTTGGAAATTCTATATATATGAACCAATTTAGAAACCTTGTTCTTGAATCACTAGAACTTCACTAGAGACATCTATTGGTGAGATGTAAAGAAGCTTTTTTACTAAGCAGAAACTCTTATATTAGTATGTAAGATCCGAATCCTGAATTATAATCACACACATGAGAAACGCCAGAAAATACCATTTTCATTTTTATTATAAAGCTTATAATTTGACCAGATAATTTATTTACAACATTTTGAGTGTGTCCAAATACTTGTTCACAAAATCTGGATTATCTCCAATTACAGGAGTTATTTTCATAGCAAGAACATTTTTTTACATCTCACCAATAGATGTCTCTAGTGAAGTTCTAGTGATTCAAGAACAAGGTTTCTAAATTGGTTCATATATATAGAACTTCCAAGAATTTGAGTAGTGTGGTTGTCAATAATGGGTAGAATTGGTGAATGTAACACGTGTGTAAAGTGATCACTTAAACCAGCCTATGACGGTCGTCAGCCCCGTAAATGCCCAGACTTCCATATTCTTTATCATCTTTGAGGAGATGTCAAAAAACAAATAAACCTTGTTTAATTTTGGATATATTACCCAACAATATTGTATTCTTGCCAGTGCCCTTTACTATGACCTAAAATAGAATGTTTACCCACACACAGGCTATGCCTTTGTGGGATATTTTTTTGTATTTATGTTACTTTTTTTGTACTTGTATTTATATTATGTTGTGAAATGTAAAAGAATTTAAAATAAAGAGAATATATATAATTGTGGTCCAAATTGCTCTTCAAGAGACCACCTGGAAGACCTCAGAAGAGATGGCGCGACAGCTGCCAATCCACGTCACAAGAGACGGATACCGGAACAGAAACATCCGAGGATCTATAAGGAAGGAAGAAGAAATAGTTTCAACAACGCGCTGATCAAAAGGTAAATATAATATAATATAATAAAACCCTTATCCGCACCCCAATGGTGCATAGGGCACTGTGTCATATAAACGCAGTGTTATCTTGATCGTTTACATATGAAGGAAAGGTGATCAGCCCTCCGCTTTAGGTACCAGTCCATGGTAATATTGAATAAATATTACAGTGAAAAAATCACTTTATTTTACCCCCCTTGGGAATCGAACCCAGGACCTCCAGAACGGTAGCCGAGCGTGCTGACCATTACACTACGAAGGCGGACAAGAGAAAAGGTAAATACATTAACAAAAAATACCTTATTTTCTTTTGATATCTTCTGACATATTCTTTTGTCCTAATCCTGTAATCCTTTTGTTGTCCTGATTGGTCTGCAGCAACAAATGACACCTCCTGCGCCACTCCGGTATATTTTGTGAAACACACGTCAGCTCCTCATATCGCTCACTCCTTTCATAAACTTCATAAATCAAAAATCTTTTGATCCTTTTCTTCCAAATTCGAAACAAAACTTTCTGCCCTGTAGCGGGTAAATATTAAGTTAAAAATATGCCACTTTTGCTGGAATATAGTACATCTTCTGGGCAATCCGATTTTTGATATATGACGTTGTTGAAAGGAGTGAGCGATATGTTACAACAATAATCATTCATCAGCAGTTATCATCGCATAAGAGCATTAGTCAACAAACTACTAGATCCAAATTAGGGGCGCGGTACTATTTAAAATCGTGTTATCATTTATTAGTTGTAAACATAAATTCTAAATATTTCACATATGTCGCATGCGATTAACGAACGCATAACGAGAAGGCTGTAGAATAGGACCCCCGGGGGGTACACTCGAACCATTCGTCTTTGTGTCGCACGCGACTTTCCTAAATACACGGCCCCTGGCCAGTCAATTACTTTTATCAAATACACAGATTCTTCAAAGACAAAATGAAAAATATGTATAGGGTGGCCCAAATTTAATTACCCTATCGGAAAACGTTATGATTTTTTCTAATGGCGTCGTACGTCAATCATATTTAAAACTTGTAATCTGGACAGCTGAAGCATATAAACGAATATAATAAGCATATAAAAAAGTGTTCTTTAATGATATGTACTATTAAATTGTTAAGTGTGCGTTATTAGCTTGAAAAAAATTGTATATAATGTATAAATATATATATATATATATATATATATATATATATATATATATATATATATATATATATATATATATATATATATATATATATATATATATATATATATATATATATTTATATATATATATATGTATATATATATATATTTCTAATATTTTAATTCATATGTTAAAATCATCCAATTTTGTTTTTGAATAACATTTTTGCTACATAAAAAGTAAAAAAATGTGTAATGGAAATATTTATTTGAATTTTTAAAATTTTTTTTTGTTCAGTCAAAAGGGTGATATAGACATCAACGAATAGAGCCGCTAATAATTTAGGAATGTTACCAATATTAAAATAACTCCATCGTTTCTGTGACTTCATTCATTGCCAACTTACGCAAATAACGTTATTCGAAGGCGATTATATCAGCTGTTATAAGCACAAAACGAGTCAAACACAATCCTTTATGGGTTGAGTATGTTAAATTAGATATTCCTACCGTCTGACAAAGATCCATTATTCCTTTAAAATTAAAAAAAATATATTCATATATGTTTGAGATAAAAAAAAAAGAGTGATGTGTTTGTCAATCACGTGTGGAATGGTGAATGTTACACATGTCGCTCACTCCTTTCAAGAATGTCATAAATCTAAAATCGTCAATTTTGAGTTGTGCATTTTTTCGTAATGCCCAGAAAATGTACTATATCCCAGCAAAAGAGGCATATTTTTAACTTAATATTTACCCGCTACAGGGAAGAAAGTATTATTTTTGCATTTTGAAGAAAAGGTATTGTTTAATTATTTTTTTAAATATACTAAATATTTTTCAAATGGAGAAAAATATTCAAGTTTTACCTAAAATGATCTGTTGCACAGTAAAAAGTTAAATAAGTGGTTTGATATTTATTTTTAATACATTGTATTATATTTTCAAACATTAAAAACGTTCTCCTGAAAAATCAAGTTTTTTGATTTATGACGTTCTTGAAAGGAGTGAGCGATATGTTTAAGTTACAAAAAAAAAGAGTTATGTGGTTGTCAATCACGTGTGGAATGGTGAATGTTACACATGTGTAAAATGATCACTTAACAAACAAGTACTCGTATCTCCCGATAGGGTGATTGATTTTGCGCCACCCTGTCAAGTAGCATGACTCGCAAACGAGCTTGTCGCCATCACCTCCCGATTATTCTCCCATGATTAACGATTTTAGGTGAAGTATAAAATTAGTCATTTTAACGATCGAATTTTCTATGTTCGTACCTTGTCGCAGCGGCGCAAAACCGTTTAAAGGCTGCCGGGAGCAAAGTCTATACATTTATTGATTATAGTTATTAGAAAAGTCAATGTTTCATATGTCAAACGATATCGTTGTGAAACGAGCGATTAACCTATTTGTCGAATGATATCTGATTTTATACGCTTTAGATATATCGCTCACTCCTTTCATCAACGTCAAATTATAAATCAAAATTCGTCAATTTTCAGTTGTGCATGTTTTCGGAATGCCCAGAAAATGTACTATATCCCAGCGAAAGCGGCATATTTTTAACTTAATATTTACCCGCTACAGGGCAGAAAGTGTTTTTTTTTGCATTTTGAAGCAAAGGTATTGTTTAATTTTTTTTTAATATTCTAAATATTTTTTAAATGGAGAAAAACCTTCTGGTTTTATCTAAAAAGATCGGTTGAACAGTAAAAAGTTCAATAAGTGGCTTGATATTTATTTTTAATACATTTTATTATACTTTTGAACTTTAAAAACGAACCTAAAAATTTATGTTTTTTGATATATGACGTTGCTAAAAGGAGTGAGTGATATGCTTATCACAACGTTTTGAGTATGTCCAAATCCTTGTTCATAAATTGGGTTTCTCCAATCGAAACATGAGTTTTTTTAAATATATATTTTTTTGGAGGGTTGACTAGTTAAAAATGACTAACTGCATATGTGTTTTTTTTCTTGCCGAGCAAAAGTGACTTAAATGGCCCTCCTGAACATTTTACGTTTTGGTAGTTGGTCACTTTCTCCTGTACTTACTACTACGATATGTATTCGATGTTAAGGATTATAATTCGATGTTGTTTCGATAAATAAGGCCCAACGAGGTATAAAATCTTTTACGTAGAATCATCCAGATGAGAAAAAAATGTGATTGGGTGGTACAAATGAGAACAGAAAGGTTAATTAAGCAAAGTTTTAAGAAAAACACCAAATATCTCATTACTTAGTGGGTGTAATTCTCATCACTTTAAAGTTACTGGCTGTAATTCTCATTACTTAATAGTTAGTGGCTGTAGTTCTCATTACTTAATAGTCAGTGACTTATACTCATTACTTTATACAGTATCTACTCAATGAATTAGGGCCACCCATTATTTTTTTGAATACTCTGAAATCTTTTGGATTATTATATTTATTTTACATAAATACTTTAAGTTTTCTATTGATATCTAATATCATGTATATTACTTTCAATAATATGTAAAATATACCTGGATTATTTAACCCTTTACAAAATTTCAAACCCTTTTTCTGAGAAAGGTCCCTAATTAGCACAGGTAGACAGATAGTTGAAAGTTCAAAAAATAGTCCTATCTCATTTATTAGTGAAGTTTCTTGAGTTTTGGTTGTTGTTTTGTTCAAAGAGGTTATATAGTTATCGTGTCTTGTGAAAAAAACTTAATTTTTAATTTTAGTTCATAAAATATAATTTTTTTTTGTAAACACAAGTGTTTTTTTTGAAAAGGACGAAATGGGAAAAAGTAAAGACATTTCTGAGGAAAAAAAGTCTAGTGTTATAGTGCTACTGAAATTAGGAATACTATCTAATAGAGAAATTCCAAAAAAAGAAAACGTTTCTCGTCAAACAGTGGACAGAATTTCAAAATCAATAAAAAATCAGTCACCCGCCACCAGCAATCGGCGAAAGAACTGTCGTAGGATTAGAAAAACAACACCGAGGACTGATCGAAAAATCGTTCAAAGTACCTTAGAAAACCGTAGTGCATCAGCAAAAACATAAAAAATAAAATTGGAAGAAGAGGGTATAAATATATCGGTATCAACACTGAGGCGACGTTTTTACGAAGTAAATCTGAAATGCAGGCGCCCTGTAAAAGTACCAAAATTGACACCACGAATGAAAGCGGATCGATTAAAATGGGCCAGGCTACATCGAAATTACTCGGTAGATGATTGGAAAAAGGTATTTATTTAAACTGAATTTTCAACATATCATTTTAGTAAATAAACTTATATGTTTGAATTAAACTTAAATTTTCATTATTTTTCAGGTCATCTTTAGTGATGAGTGCCGGTTAGAAGCCGTGACAGAGAGCCGTCGATTCATCAGGAGAACACCAATGGAACGTTACAATGAGGCCTGTGTGATAAAAGTTATCAAACACCCCCCTGCAACAATGATATGGTCATGTATTATTAACAATTTACCTGGGCCGTTGTTTTTCGTGGAAGGAACAATGAACCAAAATTCCTATAAGCAGGTCCTCGAACGAATTTTATTGCCCTTCTACCACACTCGACCCAACAGAAGGTCCATACACCTTCATGCAGGATGGGGCACCTTGCCACCGGGCTAAATCAATAATAAAATTTTTGTCTAACAAAAATCTGCCTTTGCTCCCCTGGCCTGGAAATTCTCCGGACCTTAATCCTATAGAAAACGTATGGATCATGTTAAAAAATAAGGTATACTCATTTCCAAATCCGACAGTAGACTGTCTAAAAAAAAATATTCAAAAAATTTGGTCAGAAGACGAAGAAATAAAAAACATGATAAAACAGTGCATTTTAAGTATGCCAAAAACAATTGAGGCAGTTATTTCTGCCAAAGGTGGAAATACTAAATACTAACTATATTTATATGAAAAAATATGCGTAATTTAAGCGTAATAAAGTGTTCATGTGTAAATAAAATTCAATGTTGTTTTATTCAAGGTTTTCTCTGAGTTATTCCTGTTTGAATTGAGAAATTGCGCGAAATTCTGCGTGGCCCTAATTCATTGAGTAGATACTGTAGTTAGCGACAATATTTCTCATTACTTTATAGTTAGTCCTTTACTTTATAGTTATGTCCGCCTCCGTAGTGTAATGGTCAGCACGCTCGGCTACCATTCTGGAGGTCCCGGGTTCGATTCCCAAGGGGGGTAAAATAAATATAAGTGAATTTTTCACTGATATTTATTCAATATTATTACCCTGGACTGGTACCTGAAGCGGAGGGCTGATCACCTTTCCTTCGTGTGTAAACGATCAAGATAACACTGGGTTTATATGACGCAGTGCCCTATGCACCATTGGGGTGCGGATAAGGGTTTTATTATTATTTTATTAAGTGGCTGTAGTTCTCATTACTTTATAGTTAGTGACTATAATTCCCATTACTTTATAGTGAGTGATTGTAATTCTCATTATAGTTAGTGGCTGTAGTTCTCATTACTTAATAGTCGGTGACTTATACACATTACTTTATAGTCAGTGACTGTAATTCTCATTACTTTATGGTCAGTGACTGTAATTCTCACTATACGTACTTTACAGTTATTGGCAGTAGTAATACATTGCGAATTGGAGAGCCGAACGGGATATTTTGCAATTATGTATATTAAGCATTCTTAAATAAACGATCTTCATGTGTCAGAATTCCCTCTATAGACGCATTAAATCTTAGTGTAATATTATTTATTGGGGATATTTAAATAACTTCTCATACCTGAATACGGCTAAGTACTTTTAGTCGAAATAGGTGCTATCCAAAAGTGCTGTAGCGTGGACCTATCTCGACGATAGTACTACATAACGAGCAACTGAAGGTCTATAGATTATAAACTAATTTCATTCATTGCTTCGGCACTCACTTTGTGGCAAAATTCATCTATTTTTAATTTAAGTTTTACTTAGTAAATAATGGTATTTAGTAAGTAAAACTTAAATTAAAAATGGATAGATTTTACCACGAAGTGACTGCTGAATCAATTAATGAAATTATCGAATTGTTGGGTAATATATCCTAAATTAAACACGGTTATTGGATTGAATTCTACTTTTATTTATAAATCGCTCACTCCTTTCAATAACGTCATATGGCAAAAATCGGCAATTTTCAGTTATGCATGTTTTGGAAATGCCCAGAAAATGTACTATATCCCAGCAAAAGTGGCATAATTTTAACTTAATATTTACCCGCTACAGGGCAGAAAGTGCTGTTTTTGCATTTTGAAGAAAAGGTATTGTTTAATATTTTTTTTTTAATAAATAAAATATTTTTCAAATGAAGAAATTCAGGTTTTACCTCAAAAGATCTGTTTCACGGTAAAAAGTTCAATGAGTGGCTTGATATTTATTTTTATACATTTTACTATATTTTTAAACTTTAAAAACGATCTCCTGAAAAATCAATTTTTTTTATAAAGGACGTTGTTGAAAAGAGTGAGCGATACACATATCGCCTACTCCTTTCAAGAACGTCATAAATAAATAAAAAAACTTGATTTTTCAGGAGACCGTTCTTAAAGTTTAAAAATATAATACAATGTTTTAAAAATAAATATCTAGTCACTTATTGAACTTATTACTACGCAACAGATATTTTTAGGTAAAACCTGAAGATTTTTTCTCCATTTGAAAAATATATAGTTTATTTAAAAAAATAATTAAACAATACCTATTCTTCAAAATCCAAAAACAACACTTTCTGCCCTGTAGCGGGTAAATATTAACTTAAAAAAATGCCTCTTTTGCTGGGATATAGTACATTTTCTGGGCATTCCGAAAACATGCACAACTGAAAACTGACGATTTTTTATTTATGACGTTCTTGAAAGGAGTGAGCGATATGTATATGATATTATGTGACGCGTTTCGTCTTATTAACACATTATCAAACACTGACTAAAAATATTTACACAGTGTCCTTATATACTAACAAAGACCTAATAATAAAAGCAATCATTGTTTGTATACTGCAGCTATCTAGTTCACTAATCTCGAATATGATTGACGTACGACGCTATTTGAAAAAATTATAACGTCTTCCAATAGGGTGATTAATTTTGCGCCACCCTGTACGTATGTAGGCAGGTGAATAGAAGTGCCAAATATATAATAAATAACAAACGTATTTAAATATATAGAACGGTTACATGTATTAAAGTTGCAATAATCGAAACGAATTAGATACATTTAAAATTCGATACTCGTTACTTTGATTTGTAATTAATTGATTAAAATAATTACACGTATCGAATTCGTATAATGTGCTCGAATTGATGTGATTGATAGAAATTACGGCCCAGCATTCGTTAAGTCGCAACTTAATTTTATCTAAATCGAGGAAACATAATATATAATTTATTATTAGATATAATTTATATTAATTTATATAATTTATATATATAATAATATATATATTTATATATATAATTTATTACCAGTCTGATGATGTCGGTAACGACGAAACCCGGTCGCTGGTCAAATAAAAAAGTGGAAAAGCTAAAAATATTGGTTTTAATCTAATAATAAATTAAAAATGCAATTCCATCACGAAGTGTCAGTGGGTAATATAAATCATAATATATAATTCTAACATTTTAAGTATGTACAAATACTGGTTCACAAATCTGGATTATCTCAAATTGGGAGGTATTTTTAAAAAAAAAATTGACATCTCAACATAGATGAAGAAGAATACAGAAGTCTTTAAAGGGTTTCGTTTCTACTTTATAAAAAAAGTTTCTCTCATCTCACCATAGATATCTCTAGTGAGATTCTAGTTTATTCAAACACCATGTTTCGAATTTAATCGATATATTTAGAAGTCTATGAATTTGAGCAGTGTGGTTGTCAATCATGGGTAGAAGTGGTGAATGTTACACGTGTGTAAAGTGATCACTCAAACCAGCCTATGACGGTCGTCAGCCCCGTAAATGCCCAGACTTCCATATTCATTTTTATCTTTATTGAAATGAAATAAATATGGTTATGAAAATATTTTTATGGATTGAAAAAAATAGTTTTTCTGCGAAATAATTATACGGTTTTGAAAAGAAAAGCGTTTTTGAATGGTAGGGAGATAAAAAAAAAATGTAAATTTTCTATATATATTCTTAAAAACAAAAAAATATCCAACATATTCGTACATTCTTTAAAAAAAATCGCGCGTGAACAGACATGTGATTTCTCCGGTGGTCTTCTGTGGAATGAATTATGTGTTAGCGAATATCCTCTTAAAGAAAATACAGATTTGGGTAACCCAAGCATCAATTACCAATAAAATAAAACAAGTGTAAAAAATCCTAAATAGTTTATTATCGATCGAGCAGAAAGATAAAAATCGGCATTAAATCCAATCGATATGAATATTTTTTCACAGTCATAAAAAGCAAACGGAGAATGAACGAGTCGTATATATGTACACTTTTTATACGCTATAAAAATAATATAATTTATTGATTCGGCATTCACTATAAGGACCATATCTGGCAAGAGTCTACGAGATAGAATAAGGAACACCAGGATAAGAGAAATATGCGAGATCGAAGATGTTGTTAGGTGGGGAAGGCAACGAAGGAGACAATGGTATGCGCATGTGAGGAGAATGGAACCATCCAGACTATCCCATATTACATTGCACGACAAACCCAGAGGTAGACGTCTCCCGGGCAAACCACCAGAGAGATGGATTGACAGCTGGGAATCGACATCGCAGGAGTCTAATTTCTCTTATAAAACAGGTCACAAGGCATTCGACAAGAGTAATAAAATGCATTTACTTTGTGGAAAAACACTATAGTTTAAATATAAAAGTAAAACGCTTTTAAATAAGATAAAATTTCGAGGTTATTGATGTAATCACGCCTACAACATTTTGAGTGTGTCCAAATACTTGATCTGGATTATCTCCAAATACAGGAGTTATTTTACACATTATTTTTTGACATCTCATCAAAGATGATGAAAATGTCGTCAGCCCCGTAAATGCCCAGGCTTCTATATTCTTCTTCATCTTTGATGAGATGTCATAAAATAATATAAACACGCCTAGTTTCGACAACCACAGATGTTCTCACCAAAAGATGAAAATACAATCTGCATCAGTAGTTTTTAAATAAAACCAGTTGTTATTTTCATCTGTTAATGGGAACGTCTATAGTTCTCGAAACTAGTCGTGTTTACATTAATAAACTTACAGTATATGAGCGTTTTATTAATTTTTTTTAATAAATAAACCATATTCATTACTATTATTTTTTGACATCTCGTCAAAGATGAAGAAGAATATGGAAGTCTGGGCATTTACGGGGCTGACGACCGTCATAGGCTGGTTTAAGTTATCACTTTACACACGTGTAACATTCACCCATTATTGACAACCACACTACTCAAATTCTTGGAAGTTCTATATACATATATGAACCAATTTAGAAACCTTGTTCTTGAATCACTAGAACTTCACTAGAGACATCTATTGGTGAGATGTAAAGAAGCTTTTTACTAAGCAGAAACTCTTATATTAGTATGGGTCGTCAGCCCCGTAAATGCCCAGACTTCCATATTCTTCTTCATCTTTGATGAGATGTGAAAAAATAATATGAAAATAACTCCTGTAACTGGAGATAATCCAGATTTTGTGAACAAGTATTTGGACACACTCAAAATGTTTTAAATATTCATTACTTGTTAAGCTGTGAATGATATAAGTATGAGACTTTCATTTGAATTAATTTATCGAAATTACAACTAACATACGAAAGGAATCCAAAAACAGTGTCTATATACATTTATGAAAAAAATAATGCAATATGGATGCTCAATAATTGGCAGAATGGTGACCGTCACACAACTGTTAAAAGTGATCACTTTTACACTTGTGTGACGTTCACAAGTCAAAAGTCAGCCAAGGGACAGGTCATAAGCCCTAAGATGCTCAGATTCCCGTATTTTGTACAACAATGATAGATGCTTCATTTCAAGGTGAGGTAAAATAATAACTCTCTCCTTATCATTCATCGTTCACTTTGTGTAATACCTTTTCTATAAACACTTATTCGTGACTACCGGTTTCGGAGTAATTATTCCATCATCAGATCATTAAAATAAAATTATTACGGTTTGACATTAGTACAAACAAAATTTTGAAAGAGAGAAAGGAAACAAATGAATCACATAGGGAATATTTTTAAAAGTGGACTCGAAGTTAAATTTAGTTGGTTTATTTACTATGCCCGCCTCCGTAGTGTAATGGTCAGCTTGCTCGCCTACCGTTCTGGAGGTCCCGAGTTCGATTCCCAGGGGGGTTTGATAAATATAAGTGATTCTTTCACTCTAATATTTGTTCAATATTACACTGGACTGGTACCTGAAGTGAAGGGCTGATCACCTTTCCTTCATGTGTAATCGATCGAGATAACACTGCGTTTATATGAAGCAGTGCCCTATGCACCATTGGGGTGCGGTAAGGGATTTATTATTATTATTATTATTTACTATGGGTAAGTCTTTACATATTTCTAATTTTTCTAGATTATCTAAACAAACACCAGTTTTGTTTGCGTGTAGAATTTGAATAATAATATATATTTTTTTAATAAACAGAAATACTTGTGTTTTTATTATTTACACAAATATTTCTATTTCATACTATTTCTGTGAGCCTAAGCGGCTCATTATTAGAAATAGGTATCAAATTGTGGTAGAGTGGGTTCGAACCGAGAAACTCTGGCTCAAGAGTCCGCGACA
This sequence comes from Brachycentrus maculatus, assembly GCF_059751285.1. NCBI lineage: Eukaryota > Metazoa > Arthropoda > Insecta > Trichoptera > Brachycentridae > Brachycentrus > Brachycentrus maculatus. The sequence continues at coordinate 751,695 of NW_028280962.1, read as the reverse complement.
CTAACCACGGGACCATCCCGACACATTATGATAATAATAAAACCCTTATCTGCACTCCAATGGTGCATAGGGCACTGCGTCATATAAACGCAGTGTTTTCTTGATCGTTTACACATGAAGGAAAGGTAATCAGCTCAGATCATGATTCAGGTACCAGTCCAGGGTAATATTGAATAAATATTACGGTGCAAAAATCACTTGTATTTATTTGACCCCCCCCTGGGAATCGAACCCGGGACCTCCAGAACGGTAGCCGAGCGTGCTGACCATTACACTACGGAGGCGGACAATTTAAATTTAAGCTACAATTTCTACACCCTTAAATAATAATAACTTGAAAAAATAATAATAATAAACAATTTAAAACGCAAATATGCGTGTATGTTACACGTCAAACCATTTGGTTAGATAAATAAAGCGGACTTGGCTATTTTTTTCTCTCGTGGAGATTATGCACTGAAAAAAGTGGAACTACTGGTTTTATAATGAAGTACAACACTTGTAGTCATCCGAATTACTGATTAATTAATTGATAATCCAACCGGATTATTACATCTAATAATGATGTCGAATATGCTATCGATAGTGCTGCCATGTGCCATCGAATACGAATAACGTAATCGATTGATAGAATTCATCGATAAAACTAGCTCACACTTTAAAAAAAAATAGTGATTCAAGAACAATGTTTCAAAATTGGTTCATATTTATAGAACTTCCAAAAATTTGAATAGTGTGGATGTCAATAATGGGTAGAATTGGTGAATGTTACATGTGTGTAAAGTGATCACTTAAACCAGCGTATGACGGTCGTCAGCCCCGTAAAATATTACTCCTTTAGATTTTACTTTTCTTTTAGTTCAACTCTCTATTTGCTTTCTTTTTATAATTATTATTTCATATTATTTCAGTCTTACCACCTTTATATCATCATTAAAATATATATAAAGCTGTATTATAAAAAGAATAAGCATACCCTGCCTACCTCAGAACAGGTATCTCCAAATACCTAGTGAGGATAGACAGTGTCCAATAAAAAAATTTAAAAAAAATATATGTTTATATATAAATATGTATAACTTAAGTACAAAATTATATTAAATAATAAACGCTGTTCTGCAGCACTGAACCTGTAAATGCCCAGACTTCCATATTCTTCTTCATCTTTGGTGAGATGTCAAAAAATAATATGAAAACTATTATATAGATCCAAATTTGGTGATCTTTTTTGCAAACGGGTGTCACAAAAATCGATATCGGATAAATAAGTAACCTACTCTTAAGTAAAAAAGTAAAATAAAATGATATACCTGAGTGACATCAATTAGTTTTTGAAATCTCAATATAGATGATAGAGAATATGGCTACTATTACTACTACTACCATCACGCCGTTTCCCCGCAGGGGTAGGCAGAGAGGATGGAACGCCACACTCTTCTGTCCTGACATACACTGCTCGCCTCCTTCACATCCATACATCTAGTCACGCATGCCCTCCGATTACGCAGACTTTTGGCACCGCCAGATTTTAGGTTCTGATTGATCTGATCGCGCCAAGTCTTTTTCGATCTCACATTCGCCACATATATTTTCTTATTCATTCTCGTTATCCATTCGCTCCACATGTCCATACCACCGTAAAGAACTCTTCACTCGTAGAGAATATGGAAAATTGTGTAAATTACAAGTATTATTAATTTTCCTGTATGGTAATATAACACAGTCCGCCTCCGTAGTGTAATGGACAGCATGCTCGGCTACCGTTCTGGAGGTCCCGGGTTCGAATATTTGTAAATGAATATTTTTAATTTCTTTACAAAAACGGCGTTTTAATAACATAAACCAATTACGTTAAATGATACTTGGGTTATTTGATTATTGATATATAAGTCTTTTTCGGTCGTCCTCGTTCTGTTTTCCCTCTCACATTCGCCACATATATTTACTTAGTCATTCTCTCGTTATCCATTCGCTCCATGTCCACACCACCACAAAGAACTCTTCCTAATCTTTTCAAGTATTCCTCGTTCAGCCTTACATTGCTTTCTTATATCATCGTTTTTAATTCTGTCATACAATGATTTTCCACAAATTCGTCTGAGGGAGCAGGTAGTATTCACCAATTCTACCCATTATTGACAACCACAGTACTCTAATTCTTGGAAGTTCTATATATCGTAGTCATACAGGAAAAAATGAGCAAGCATCATTGACTATTTGATATCTTACTATAGGGTCCGCCATCTAAAGTTTTTTTTTTCAACTAGTGCTTATTTCGTGAATGGTAACACTTAGCTCATGTCTGATTTGACAGATAATTAGTTTTATCCTTCCGCTGAGCGAATATGGTTGTGTATACGCTTGAACAACGCTGGGAAATATTGCGACATTACTTTGAAAATCATGGTAATGTTGCAGAATGTGTGCGAAAATTGCGTACGGTTTTTGGAAGAAGAGAAGCACCGTCAGCTCCGTATGTTCGTTATCTTGTGAAAAAAGTGAAAGAAACTGGCATCCTCATCGATAAACCAAAGCGTGAAAAGCCAAAAACAGTGCGTACACCCGAGAATATCGATGTTGTGGCAGAAAGTGTGCGTGAAGCGCCATCAACATCAATTCACCGTCGTTCTCAACAATTGAACATTTCGGAGACATCATTGAGACGAATTTTGCATAAAGACCTTGGTATGACGCCATACAAAGTCCAATTGGTTCAGGAGTTGAAGCCAACTGACCATCCAATGCGTTTTCGCTTCGCTGAGTGGGCCTGCGATCGACTTACAGAAGATGCCGATTTTGCCAAAAAAATCATCTTTTCGGATGAAGCTCATTTTGATCTTGGCGGGTATGTAAACAAGCAAAATTGTCGTATTTGGGGCACAGAAAACCCGCACGCATACATTGAAAAGCCGGTACACCCAAAACGAGTCACTGTTTGGTGCGGATTTTGGTCCAGAGGCATAATTGGGCCATTTTTCTTTGAAAATGAGCAAGGAGTGGCCGTTACAGTCAATGGCGATCGTTATCGGGCCATGTTGAACGGATTTTTGTTCACAAAAATTGAAGGGGAGGATATTGGCAACATTTGGTTTCAACAGGACGGCGCTACGTGCCACACAGCCGAAGCTACGAAGTTTTTTTTTTATAGCATTTTCAAAAAAAAAAAGTTATTTGGCGGACCCTTTAGCTTAAAATTGCCCTGAAAAATATCGCGAATGATTTTAAACTTGGAAGTATAATAAACTGACTTGTTAAAAATGACTAACTGCATTGATGTTTATTTTCTTGCCTTACAAAAGTGACTTAAGTGGCCCTCCTGAACATTTTGCGTTTTGTTAGTTGGTCACTTTCTCCTGTACGACTACGATATAAGAACCAATTTTGAAACATTGTTCTTGAATCACTAGAACTTCACTGGAAACATATATTAGTGAAATGAAAAGAAGCAGAAGAAGACCGAGAAAAACATGGCACTATCAGGTATGCCAAATACTTGAAAGTGGTCAGGTTAGGAGTCGTAATAATCGGCGGGTATGTATGAGGAGACGCATGAACGTGGAAGAGGCGAAGATTTTTTGAAAAGACAGAGTGGTGTGGCATTCTATTCTCTCTGCCTACCCCTGCGGGGAAGCGGAGTGATGATTAGTTAGTTTTTAGTTTTTAAAATAAGCTTTTTACTGAGCAGAAACTCTTTTATTAGTATGTGAGGTACGAATCCTGAGTTATAATCACATACATCGCTCACTCCTTTCAAGAACGTCATAAATCAAAATACTTGATTTTTCAGGAGAACGATTTTAAAGTTTAAAAATATAATACAATGTATTCAAAATAAATATGAAGCCACTTATTGAACTTTTTACTGTGCAACAGATCTTTTTAGGTAAAACCTGAAGGATTTTTCTCCATTTGAAAAATATTTAATTTATTTATAAAAATAATTAAACAATACATTTTCTTAAAAATGCAAAAACAACATTTTCTGCCCTGTAGCGGGTAAATATTAAGTTAAAATATGCATATATAATATATATTTTCTGGGCATTCCGAAAACATGCATAACTGAAAATTTACGATTTTTGATTTATGACGTTCTTGAAAGGAGTGAGCGACATGAGAAACCCCAGAAAATATCATTTTCATTTTTGTTATTTTAACTTATAATTTGACCAGATAATTTATTTACAACATTTTGAGTGTGTCCAAATATCTGGACACACTCGAAATGTTGTCATAGTATTACTTGCTAGAAAGTAACAATATGTGAAATGGAGTACGAGTATACTAGAGCAACAAATGAAAAAACATTTTATAAAAAAAAATCCTAAAAGTTATACAGCATTGCTAGAAATAAAATCCATTATGAAATCAAAAGAGGGCCATGATTCAATATTGATGGATGATGTATTATTAAAACTGTAGCAGAAATTATACAGTGGTGGACGAAAAACACGATCCAGCTTATTATTTTTTATATTATTATTTTTACTCTTTTTATTTATGTATTTATTTATTAAATTTAGCGGAATATTAACATAAATACATTTACAATAATGAATAACAAATACAACAGATAATTGTAACATTTCCGTCTCTGTAGTGTAATGGTCAGCACGCTCGGCTACCGTTCTGGAGGTCCCGGGTTCAATTCCCAGGGGGGGTCGAATAAATATGACTGATTTTTTCACTCTAATATTTATTCAATATTACCCTGGACTGGTACCTGAAGCGGAGGGCTGATCACCTTTCGTTCATGTGTAAATGATCAAGATAACACTACGTTTATATAACGTGGTGCCCTATGCATCATCGGGGTGCGGATAAGGGTTTATTATTATTTAATTGTAACATTCCAATTTCAAAATTTAAAAAAAGTTAAATGAGTTAAAAGTAGGTTAAAAGCAAGAATAAAATATAGCAAAAGTTAAGAAGATAACTTTGTGAAAATAACACAATTGCTCCAAATTTTGATTTCCTGTGCTCAGTTTAGTAGGCTCACATTTCGCGTTAAACATAATATGCTTAATATGATGGTAACATACTCACTCCTTTCAAGAACGTCATAAATCAAAATACTTGATTTTTCAGGAGAACGATTTTAAAGTTTGAAAATAAAACACAATGTATTAAAAATAAATATCAAGCCACTTATTGAACTTTTTACCGTGCAACAGATCTTTTTAGGTAAAACCTGAAGGTTTTTTCTACATTTGAAAAATATTTAATTTATTTATAAAAATAATTAAACAATACATTTTCTTCAAAATGCAAAAACAACATTTTCTGCCCTGTAGCGGGTAAATATTAAGTTAAAAATATGCCTCTTTTGCTGGGATATAGTACATTTTCTGGGCATTCCGAAAACATGCACAACTGAAAATTGACGATTTTTGATTTATGACGTTCTTGAAAGGAGTGAGCGATATGGTAAATATGCACCTCTGAAATTTCTTAATTTGGCAGGTCGGCTGTCCAAATTTAAAACACAGTAAGGGATATTTTTTTTGTAGTGTTTTTTTTTGCATTCATGGACTAAGTAGACTCTACTTAGTCCAAAAATGCAACAAAAAAACCTACTACAAAAAAATGTCCCTTACTGTGTTTTAAATTTGCACAGCCGAGGTGTACCTTGAATAGAAAAAGTTTTCCGAACACTGAGTTAGACGACCAGATAGACTCTATCATATAGCACGTTCGTCTGAGCGAATCACAGCTCTTTTTATGCTGTTTTTTTTACAATATTTTTTTACAGAGAATTACCGAAAAGGCACGTTATTTTGTACCGCTACTGTACTTGGAGTACCTTTTTCAGTACTTTATGACGCATATATTAATTTGCAATCGGCAATAAAGGAATGTATTGTTTCTAACAAAAACAATAATACCGGTGTTGAAATGAGAAGTTAAATGAAATTAATCATAAATGGAAAGATTTCGTTCAGTTCGACCTACATTCTACACATTACATCCACATAATAATAATCATATACGAGCTTTATTAATTACCACCTTTCATAACGAAAATAATGGCTCTTATTAATACGATTCTAAAATATGACCATAGATTCGTTTCGCGGTTCTTTGTTCGGATATACATTTTTTTAAATACTGTAAGTATATATCCCATAAAACTATACACATACACACATATATATATCTATATATATATATATATATATATATATATATATATATATATATATATATATATAAATATATATATATATATTTAAATATATATATATAAATATATATATATATATATATATATATATATATATATATACATATAAAGATATTCAATATTACCCTGGGCTGGTACCTGAAGAGGAGGGCTGATCACCTCCAATTATAGGAGTATTTTTCATATTATTTTTTGACATCTCATAAAAGATGAAGAAGAATGGAAGTCTGTGCATTTACGGGGCTGACGACCAAAAGATCTCACCAATAGATGTCTCTAGTAAAGTTCTAGTGATTCAAGAAAAATATTTCAAAATTGGCTCATATAAATATATGGGACTTCCAAGAATTTGAGTAGTGTGGTTGTCAATAACGGGTAGAATTGGTGAATGTTACACGTGTGTAAATTAAATGCCCAGAGTTCACAAACCTGGATTATCTCCAATTATAGGAGTTATTTTTTAAATTATTTCTTGTCATCTCATCAAAGATGAAGAAGAATATGGAAGTCTGGCCATTTACGGGGCTGACGACCGTCATAGGTGCCCAGACTTCTTATTTCTTCTTCTTCTTAAGACCATATTCTTCTTCATCTTGGATGAGATGTCAAAAAATAATAAAATTAATTGACCCCGAAAACATGTCCGATCCCTGGCGCGGCCGTTCTCGGTCTGAATTTGAGCGTCTGAGATATCAGCCTTATTTTAAGAGTATGTTCAATATGGATGGAGTCATATATATAAAAGAAATATCTAGATATTGATCTAAATCTTTATATGTAACAGCGACAATAGATTAATAAATATAGCCAGCACGTATTATGCTGTCTGATCAGAGAGGCGGGGCTTCCGATCTAATTTTCAGGAATTATGACAGTATTTTGGCTGACCAAATTGCATTCTATAAACTCATAGCCCATTCTTGATTTATCTACCATTTTGTATTTTTATATTACTAACATACAAAAATACAATACATTTTACAAGCTCTGATTTTGAAAATATATCACTTATTTCTAAATTTCTGTTGAAAAGGATGTAATAAAAAAGTAATAATTTAAAAGAAAAAAGTCCCTCTCCGAGCACAAGAGCTCAGTCTCTTTTGTGGAAAGGCTCAGCGCAATTAAAATGATTAGTTTGTTTTAAGTACAATTGCATGGAAATTGTTTTAAATTGTATAAAAAAATGTTTTTAATGTAACTGCAGACAGTTGGTAGAGTTCCATGTTGAATTGTTGGGTAAAATATCCAAAAAATTACGGTTATTGGATTGAATTCTACTTTTATTTAAATATGTATGATAATATGTGACGCGTTTCGTCTTATTAAGACTTTGGTCACCTCGTGCGTGTGTGCGTTATTGAAACGGGAAGCCAGAAAAGGATATTTAAAGAATTCTTACTTACAGATCGTTTATTTATATAAGCTCGTACACTGCAATTACTATTGATAATTACTTTTAATATTTAACCTAATGAATTAATGAAATATAGAAGTAAAAATGTGAAGCTAGATAAACACGTCCGTTAGGACCAAGCGGTGCAGGCGAATCTCGTCCTCTTCTCTTCGGTTGGCCGCGATCGTTGATTTCGTTCGGGAATCTCCGTAGCGAATTCGTATTTTTCAGCGGTGCCAATTTGGCGGTGTAGCTAGACGCCTACAAGACATTATGTTTGATAATGACTTAATAAGACGAAACGCGTCACATATTATCATATTTATGAAAATAAAACTAGAATTCAATCCAATAACCGTATTTTTTTGGATATTTTACCCGACAATAAAAAATGTAGCCAATTTAAGTAAAATCTTCTCTTATTCTCATTGGTTCTTGGTAGGCCTTGTGGCCTGTTTTAAGAGGGATTAGACTGCTGCTATGTGGATACCCAGCTATTAATCTATCTCTTTGGTAGTCTGCCTTAGAATCTACCCTGGGGTTGGCCGTCCAGTGCAATGTAAGGGAGTCTGGATGTTTCCATTCACCTCACATGCGCATACCATTGTCTTCTTCTTTACCTTGCCAACCTAACGATGTCTTCGATCTCGTATATTTTCCTTATTCTGGCGTTTCTTATTCTATCTCGTAGACTCTTGCCAGATATACATGCTTCTTAGAGATCATTTTCTTATTGATACTATTAACACACGAAAACACAGTATAAATATTTTGAAGCTTTGATATTGAAAGAAATAACACTTTTTGCTAAATTTCTGATGGAAAAGATGTAATAAATTTATTTAAGTACATACTTCAAAAATACTAAATTTTTAACACACAAAAACACAATACATATTTCAAGAATTGATATAGGAAAAACAACAGTTTTTTATAATTAAAAAAAAAATGTTTGCGTTTTTATTATTTACACAATTATTTCAATTTCAAACTATTTCTGTGAGCCTAAGCGGCTCATTATTTGAAATAGGTATCATATTGTGGTAGAGTGGGTTCGAACCGAGAAACTGTGACTCAAGAGTCCGCGACACTAACCACGGGACCACAACCCAACACCATTTCTGTTGAAAAAGATTGTTTCAGTAAAGTCTCTTCATTAATTGATTCGGCAGTCACTTTGTGGTAATATCTATCTTTTCAATTAAATTTTTACTAGGTATTTCACCAATGGCTTACCAGTCATCGTTAGAATTGTGAATATTACTCATAGTAGAAAATATAATTTTGTCCGCCTCCGTAGTGTAATGGTCAGCACGCTCGGCTACCGTTCTGGAGGTCCCGGGTTCGATTCCCAAGGGGGGTAAAATAAATATAAGTGATTTTTTCACTGTCATATTTATTCAATATTACCCTGGACTGGTACCTGAAGCGGAGGGCTGATCACCTTTCCTTCGTGTGTAAACGATCAAGATAACACTGCGTTTATATGACGCAGTGCCCTATGCACCATTGGGGTGCGGATAAGGGTTTTATTATTATTTATTATTATTAGAAAATAGAAAATGACAAATGGCAAAAAACCTTCACGTGTGTGCGTGTTCGTATGTGATTATGTGTGTGTAACGAAGAAATGTGCTTCGAAACACCCATTTGTCTCGAAGCTTCAACATGATTGGTTTCAAATCGAAACACCCTTTTAGTGTAATGTTTCCCCTTACATTTTGATTGTGCCTTTACAATTATTTTATTGATAGAGAGCACACGATATTATTAATACAAACATCCTAACGTCATATTTCAAATGCTGTTAATAATAAACATCATCATTAATACTGATCAGACGATTACTTTGTGTTTTGTGTTTATTCCGTATCGAAAGAGAAGGTGAACAGTCGGTTTGTGTGCCAATAATGGTACCTCTAATATCTTTAATATTTTTTTTTATTCATTTAATATATTTACATTTTTTATTTATAGCATAATACATTTGAATCATTTATACATATGGAAAACTTTTATATTTCGATTCGCTGTGCCTCTCCATAAAAGAGTCTGTGCTCTTGTGCTTGGAAAGGGACTTACACTCGTGGTTTAATGTAATACAATAAAATATATAAGATTTTTTTTTATAATTTTTTTAAAGATTAAAATGTATAGAGCTTTAATTTTTTTCTTAAGGATTTTTATATCATCTATTTTTTTTATTTCTTTAGGGAGTTTATTGAAATGTTTGATTGCCAAATATTTGAAGTTTTGCTGAAATTGCTTGGTGTTGCATTTTGGAGTAGAAAAATCGTTTGAGAATCTCGATGATATTTTTTTTGTTAAATTTAAATAGTTGTCACCCTTAAGTATTTGAAAAACTGCGTTTTTTTTTTATAAATGGATTCTATATTTGGGACTTGAAATTTTTTAAATAATAATTTTGTTGGAAATATTTTTTTTTCAAGATAACTTTAATTATGGTTTTCTGTACTATTTTCACTGAGTTCTGTATGTTGTTGTATGAGCCTCCCCATGCAATAATGCCATACTGTAGTAGTGAGTGTACGATACCATAGTAAACTCTTTTTAGGTTGTCGATGGTTAGTACGTTTCGGATTCTATTCTATTCTATTCTGTATATAATACATAACTATCTAACCAACCATCAAGCCGTTTCCCCGCAGAGATAGGCACAGAGAATAGGTCGCCACATCATTATATCTTTGCAAACATTCTTCGCCTCTTCCACATTCATGCATCTCCTCATAAATATCCGCCAGTTATTTCAATTCCTGACCTAACCGCTTTTAAGTATTTGACATGCCTGATCGTGTTAAGTTTTTCTCGGTCTTCCTGTGCCTCTTTTTTCCAAATGTATATTCGCCTCATAAATTTATTTTACCGTTCTTTCCTCCATACCATCTCAACACACCTTTATTAATTTTACCGATAGTGCTTATCTCAGTCTTGCGTTTTATCCTTCGAACATCTATCATGCATTGTTTTGCCGCGAATTCGTCTGAGGGATCGCATTTCGACTGCATGCAAATCTGGATTATCTCGAGATTATTGTAAGATTCTTTTTTTTCTTTTTTTTTTGTTACGGCGTATTGCCAATATTATCCTTGGCTCTACCCGACTGAGTTTCTCCAGGGTATGCTTGGCTACAATAGTTTAGAGACTAGAAGGAATGTGTATTTGATTACGCAGTTTAATCGTATGATCGATAATCCTGAAATTATCCGGAGCATTGGTCTGTATGTTCCCGATTGTTACCTAAGACAGCGTCGACATAGATTGTTTCACATTTCTATACACAGGACCAACCTGCCGATGGTTATGCCTGTAGGAAGAGCTACCGCTATGGTGAACAATATCTCATTGGATATTGATCTGTTTCATGTGTCTGAAGGAGTTTTCCGAAGCGGGATTCTTCTACACCTTATCAATAGTTCTTGCATATATTTTATTTTAATGTATACGATTTAAATTTTTTTTATAGTTTGTAATGTATATATTAATTGAAATAAAGGTTGAAGAAAGGACAAACTGACCTGTCATCGTAAGAAGTGATACATCTTCCCATCACCTCTCTAGACGGAGTGTACACTACGTGGCCGGCGTTCTCCAATTGATCCAACAATCGGGGATTGGAACTCTTCCATCTTTTGTTTCTATAATACATAGCGCAGGAGTCAAATGAAAATTTTATTTTAATGTATACGATTGAAATTTTGTATAGTTTGTAATGTATACATTAATTGAAATAAATAAATTGAATTGAATATATCCACCAAACGTATCAAGAACCACTTTTTGGTACCCCTCCATTGGCAGCCATAATAAATGAAGTGTGGTGATTGGAGTTTAGTGATTGAATCGGTTGAACTCTGATTGCATGGAGTCAGATCGGTTTTAACGATTGGATAAACATATTCATTTCGTCTGTCGATATTAACTTTTGGTACCTACCTACAGTGGAGCCTCTCACAACGAGTTTAATTCGTTCGCTAAGCGAAACACTCGCTAAGCGAAACATTTTTGTCATTAATTGATTCGGCAGTCACTTTGTGGTAAAATCAATCCATTTTTGATTAATGCTTTATTTACAACATTTTGAGTGTGTCCAAATACTTGTTCACAAAATCTGGATTGTCGCCAATTACAGGAGATATTTTCATATTATTTTGTAACATCTCATCAAAGATGAGAAGAATATGGAAGTCCGGGCATTTACGGGGCTGACGACCGTCATAGGCTGGTTTGAGTGATCACTTTACACACGTGTAACATTCACCAATTCAACCCATTATTAACAACCACACTACTCAAATTCTTGGAAGTTCTATATATATGAACCAATTTAGAAACCTTGTTATTGAATCACTAGAACTTCACTAGAGACATCTATTGGTGAGATGTAAAGAAGCTTTTTACTAAGCAGAAACTCTTATATTAGTATGTGGGGTCCGAATCTTGGATTATACTCACACACATCGCTCACTCCTTTCAAGAACGTCATAAATCAAAAATCGACAATTTTCAGTTGTGCATGTTTTCGGAATGCCCAGAAAATGTACTATATCCCAGCAAACGAGGCATATTTTTAACTTAATATTTACCCGCTACAGGGCAGAAAATGTTGTTTTTGCATTTTGAAGAAAAGGTATTGTTTAATTATTTTTTGTAAATATAATAAATATTTTTCAAATGGAGAAAAAACCTTCAGGTTTTACCTAAAAAGATCTGTTACGCAGTAAAAAGTTCAATAAGTAGCTTGATATTTATTTTTCATAAATTGTGTTATATTTTTAAACTTTAAAAACGTTCTCCTGAAAACCCAAGTTTTTTGATTTATGACGTTCTTGAAAGGAGTGAGCGACATGAGAAACGCCAGAAAATATTATTTTCATTTTTATTAATAAAGTTTAATATTTCTTTATATCTTCTCTATAATGTATTGCTGTGAAACACGATGCAACTCTATAAGCTCTTCGGTGGTCAGCTCTTGGCTGTACTCTTTCACAAGCTCTTCAATATCGTTGCTATCCACCTTGAATCTCATGATATTGGCTAATGACACAATCTAGTCTACTGTGGACTCCACAGCTACTGTTTCAAAATCACATTTGACAACACTCTCTGGCTAAAGTTTACTCCAAGCCTAAGTGAGGGTTCTCTTGGTAACTCCTTCCCAAGCCGCGAAAGCCCCGTCTCACAAGTAAATGTCGTGAAAAAGGGACTTGCGCTTCTTCTGTTACTCGCTCACAAGGGAGCAACTTTATCAGATTTGTTTTTGCTCGTTATTCGAATTACTCGTTATGAGAGGTGCTCGTTATGAGAGGTTCCACTGTATTTAGAAATGCTACCATACACGTTATAACGGTTCAATAATAAAACTGAAGACCAACGGACAAATTTGTGATTATCTTTTAATGTTTTAAATACAACATAAAAATAACCATAACTTACATTTTGACTTTTCACCAACAACGCTATTTTTTTTTTAAAACCCATTTTTTGCATTGAGTAAATAATTTTTACTTCGAAATAATCGTACGCTTTTGAAAAGAAAAGAGTTATTAAAAGGAAATCAGTTGAAAAAAATACATAAAAAGATTTTTCTACATAAATTCTAAAAAAATAAATAATCCAACATACTTTCATTAAAAAAAATCGGGCATGAACAGACGTGTGACCTCTCCGTTGGATTGAATTCTGTGTTTGCGAATATCCCCTGAAGTGTTGTCGTCAAATTGGCAAGCCACAAATATGTTTCTTTTATTTATGTTGGAAGATATATATATCGTATTTATCTATATCATCGAAAATATCGCCATGTTTTACTATATATTCGATGTTAACGGCGTGATGGTAGTCGCAGTAGCAGCACAACATTTTAAGTGTGTCCAAATACTTGTTCACAAAATCTGGATTTAGTGGAATCTGGATCTCCAATTATAGGAGTTATTTTCGTATTATATTTTGACATCTCATCAAAGTTGAAGAAGAATATGGAAAAAATGCTTTTCATCTCACCAATAGATGTCTCTAGTGAAGTTCTAATGATTCAAGAACAACGTTTCGAGATTGGTTCATTTATTATCAGGAGTTATTTTCATATTATTTTTTGACATCTCATTAAAGATGAAGAAGAATATGGAAGTTTGGGCATTTACGGGGCTGACGACCGTATGGGCTGGTTTAAGTGATCACTTTACACACATTCATCAAATCTACCCATCATTGACAACCATAGTACTCAAATTCTTGGATATTCTATTTATTGTGATTCAATAACAATGTTTCAACCAATTTTGAAACATTGTTATTGAATCACTAGAACTTACTAGAAAGGAGTTTTTGCTCAATGAAAAATCTTCTTTTCATCTCACCAATAGATGTCTCTAGTTAAGATCAAGTGATTCAAGACCAATGTTTCAAAATTAGTTCATATATAGAAATTCCAAGAATTTGAGTAGGGTGGTTGTCAATAATGGGTAGAATCGGTGAATATTACACGTGTGTAAAGTGATTACTTAAACCAACCTATGACGGACGTCAGCCCCGTAAATGCAGACTTCCATATTTTTCTTCATCTTTGATGAGATGTCAAAAAATAATATGAAATTTATATAGATATATAGAGAATAGGACCTCTTGTATTAGATCACGCTAGTGAAAGTACGTAGATAGTTGATTACAGTAGGTACCAGTTGACAAAGATTGATCATTTTACACCTTTATATGAACCCGTTCGATTATGTATAATGAATTTATCGACATCTTTAAATTTCAAACACTCGTTATAACATAAACACAACAGCGCTACTGGTCAAATTTCTCAACATTTACTATCCAGTCGTCAAAGCCCTGTCAGAACTAACGGACGGTTATGTCGTGTTGATAGCACGATATAATCTCTGCTTGGAGGTTAAACGCAGGTTAGAGTGTGTATGGTGGTCGCGGTCCGTTTTTTAATCGAAGTTATCCATCAATGGTCTGTGTCCAGTCAACACCGCCACCTGTCGCTTAGGCTTACATCTTGATCAAACTGTTTAAAACTGTGTCATGTGACTGCTGCCCATAAAATTCAGGACTGCATTGAGATAAAAGCATATTATTTTGTGATTGAATCAATAATACTATTTTTGAAAGCTGTCCCACCGCATTCCCAGATCTGATACCGTAGCATCTAGACTTCTTGACAGACATTCTCTTGCAAAGCAATTAGGAAAATGATCAAGGGACATTGAAAGCTATCCCACCGCATTCCCAGATCTGGTACAGAAGCATCTAGACTTCCTGACAGACCTTCTCTTGCAAAGCAATTAGGAAAATGATCAAGGGATATTGAAAGCTGTCCCACCGCATTCCCAGATCCGGTACAGAAGCATCTAGGCATTCTGACAGACCTTCTTCTGCAAAGAATTGTTTTGTTTTGGTTTTATGAACTTTATTGAAAAATTTATACAAAATGTGAAACAAAATTGTATCCAGATTTCACTGTGAATTTACATATAAAAGCTTTTAATATTCCTGTCACTGCCAATCTAAATGAACACAAGTTTGTAAAACCGCCACTAAATTTTCTAGAAGTGCCCCTATGGATGTTCACACGGTGATATAAAGAAAGAATGCAATGCTGAGATGAGAAAAGCTCTCAAAATTAGTTGTGTTTACATCAATAAACTCAAAAACATGATCTTATACAAGTATTCGATTTGTTTATATTAAAAACTATACATGTAACTTAACCAGTTGATTTACAACATTTTGAGTGTGTCCAAATACTTGTTCACAAAATCTGGATTATCTCCAATTACAGGAGTTATTTTCATATTATTTTTTGACATCTCATCAAAGATGAAGAAGAATATGGAAGTCTGGGCATTTACGGGGCTTACGACCGTCATAGGCTGGTTTAAGTGATCACTTTACACACGTGTAACATTCACCAATTCTACCCATTATTGACAACCACACAACTCAAATTCTTGGAAGTTCTATAT
This sequence comes from Brachycentrus maculatus, assembly GCF_059751285.1. NCBI lineage: Eukaryota > Metazoa > Arthropoda > Insecta > Trichoptera > Brachycentridae > Brachycentrus > Brachycentrus maculatus. The sequence continues at coordinate 736,121 of NW_028280962.1, read as the reverse complement.
ATATGAACCAATTTAGAAACCTTGTTCATGAATCACTAAAACTTCACTAGAGACATCTATTGGTGAGATGTAAAGAAGCTTTTTATTAAGCAGAAACTCTTATATTAGTATGTGAGATCCGAATCCCGGATTATAATCACACACATGAGAAACGCCAGAAAATACCATTTTCATTTTTATTATTAAGCTTATAATTTGACCAGATAATTTATTTACAACATTTTGAGTGTGTCCAAATACTAATAAGCTTAATAATAAAGAAGTTTTAGTGATTCATGAACAAGGTTTCTAAATTGGCTCATATATATAGAACTTCCAAGAATTTGAGTTGTGTGGTTGTCAATAATGGGTAGAATTGGTGAATGTTACACGTGTGTAAAGTGATCACTTAAACCAGCCTATGACGGTCGTAAGCCCCGTAAATGCCCAGACTTCCATATTCTTCTTCATCTTTGATGAGATGTCAAAAAATAATAACCAGTTGATTATTTATGATGTTTCGAATATTGAAAGCAGTAACTTTGTGGATCAAATTGATATATTATTCTGAGAAATAAAAAGACTTTGTTTTTTGATCCACTCACATTTTTATTAACAACTAACTAGTTTCGGTAACAACCGGTTGCCCTCTTCAGGATTTATATAGTCATAAATTAAACCCTTAAGAGGGCAACAGGTTGTTGCCGAAGCTAGATGGTTGTTAATAAAAATGTGAGTGGATCAAAAAACAAAGTCTTTTTATTTTTCAAAATAATAGATTATTTATGAATTACGATATATGATACTTATGGGTGTTTTAGGTACAATATATAGAAATGTGAACATTACACAGGTGTATAAAGATGATGAATGATTACTAAAGCTGTCCAACAACAGATCGTTAGCCCTGCAAATGTACAGGCATCCACAATACATCTCAACGCAGAATTCCTTCATCAAAATCTTCTTCTTCTTCCTTATAGATCCTCGGATCTGTATGTTCCGTTATCCGTCTCTTGTGATGTGGATTGGCAGCTGTCACGCCATCTCTTTGGAGGTCTTCCAGGTGGTCTTCTTCCGTCTGGGTTCTCTTGAAGAGAAATTCAGTCCAGTCTATTTTCTTGCCTTTTATTGACATGGGCATTCCAGAATCGTCTTCACTGTCTTCCCCATCTGACTTTATCCTCTGTACTACACATTTCCCTAATTTCCATGGTCCTGTGTCTCCTAACGTGTTTCCGTTTTTGCACCTCAACGTCCTCATTTCTAAAGTACTTACAAAAGATACGGTTATCGCTGTGTTTGCTCTGGTATCTATCCTGTATGTGGCAACTTTAAATAATAGTTTAATTAATTCAAATAGTTTAAAACGTACCATAGGTAGTAATAATAATGAAAAATTAAAGGTGAATAAGCGTGAATTGATAACGGATCTGGCAACATGTATGCGACATTGTGCCTTATGCGCCCGAGGCGTAAGGAATAAATCAGCTTACTGGTACGTAATTTCAATAAATTACTGGCCAATAGCAAACTTATTGAATAAAGTATGTATGAATTACATAAATTAACATGGGGTAGTGATTTGCCATACATTTGCGTTTTACCATATATTAATCTCCTAAGTACTCGTAGGTACGTAGATTCGATTACAATAATGGATCTTTGTCAGACGGGAGAAATATCAAATTTAACATTCTCAACCTATAAAGGATTGTATTAGACTCGTGAAGTGTTTATAACAGCCGATATAATTAATATTTTCATTCATCATTTTCTTTTGGAAAATTCGCCTTCGAAAAAACGTTATTTTCGCAAGTTGGCAATGAATGACGTCACAGAAACGATGGAGTTTTTTTTTAATATTGGTTACATTGCTAAACTATTGGCGGCTCTATTTGATGATGTACCATAATCATTTTCATTTCATAATTCACGCCTGTATAAGCGCCCTTGAGGTAGTATTTTACGAAAACGGCGCTATATAAATTATCCGAAATTGTTATTATTTCTTAACCCACGGTAACGAGAGTCGGTATCCGGAGAGACCAGTTACCGATAAATGGTAGTGACACGGTAAATACCGGTAAATCAATGGTAATAATGGAATGAATGAGAATCTGACTGGTTTACCAATAGCGGAAATGGCATGTGAATCAATATTTTGACCTGTCAAGATAATAACAGATCATTTAGTTATGAATCCGGTGTCTGACACGGGTGAAAGCAATGTTGCTTAACCCTTTGAGGACAGAATAAAAAATATTTTACTTAACACATTTTTATTTCTAGAAATTATTTACAAATAAGTGTATACAGCAACTGAAAATTTACTAAAAATTGTGCACACAGATTGATACAATATTTATCCCTCAACAAAATTAAAAATACACATTGTGTGCCTGGTAGTTAGCAACAAAATCATGTTTTATAAAGTATAAATAAAAACATTTATTCCTGAAAATATATTTTTATTTTATGTATTTATTTATTGAACGGCTAAAGCCTTTAAGAAAATACATATAAAACATAAATACAGTATCTAATATAAAAATGAAAATACACTAATGAATAAACTAATAGAGAAACAAAAAGTCTTATAACAAATAGTCTTATAATATAAATGAGTCTTATAACTTATCGCTCACCCCTTTCAAGAACGTCATAAATCAAAAATCTTCAATTTTCAGTTGTGCATGTTTTCGGAATGCCCAGAAAATGTACTATATCCCAGCAAAAGAGGCATATTTTTAACTTAATATTTACCCGCTACAGGGCAGAAAGTGTTGTTTTTGCATTTTGAAGAACATACTGAATATTTTTCAAATGGAGAAAAAACCTTCAGGTTTTACCTTAAAAGGTTTGTTGCACAGTAAAAAGTTCAATGAGCGGCTTGATATTTATTTTTAATACATTGTATTATATTTTGAAACTTTAAAAACGTTCTCCCGAAAAATCAAGTTTTTTGATTTATGACGTTCTCGAAAGGAGTGGGCGATATGAGGTAATATATAACACAACTTATTTTTAGTATTATTATGACAATAACTCACTTATCATTTTGTTCATTTCGTTCAATAACCTCACAAAATTGATAAACTAAGATACAGATAACCTATAAATATCCCGACATGTGCACATCGCGACAATAAATAGTCTGAAATAAGCTCCAAGACAGTGATACTAACATGAAATCTATACAAGCACTATTTCTGTAACATAGGCAACACATATTGCACTATGGTTTTAACTAGAAACCTGTAGGCACTTAGACAATTTATTTTAAATTTGTGGTTAGCAGCAGTAACCAGTTGTCCTGAAAGGGTTAACCTTTCATACGTCGAAATTACATTTTATTTTAAATATCATATTTTATAACTAAATACATGTGCAGCCGATAAACACTACTAAATTTGGAAAAGGTCCTTAAAATATATTACCTATACTCAAATTAACCAGCTCCCTGACATATCGCTCACTCCTTTCAAGACGTCATAAATCAAAAAAACTTGATTTTTCAGGAGAACGTTTTTAATGTTTAAAAATATAATACAATGTATTAAAAATAAATATCAAGCCACTTATTGAACTTTTTACTGTGCAACAGATCTTTTTAGGTAAAGCCTAAAGGTTTTTTTGTCCATTTGAAAAATATTTAGTATATTTAAAAAAAATAATTAAACAATACCTTTTCTTCAAAATGCAAAAACAACACTTTCTGCCCTGTAGCGGGTAAATATTAAGTTAAAAATATACCACTTTTGCTGGGATATAGTACATTTTCTGGCCATTCCGAAAACATGCACAACTGAAAATTGACGATTTTTGATTTATGACGTTCTTGAAAGGAGTGAGCGATATATGTACATATAAAATAGAACCCATTCGGGGATCCAAAATAAATGATCTGAAAAAGTACTCTATGGAAAGATATACTTGTAGTGTTTAGTCGTATTTTCTTATTTTTTTTTTTACCTTACGTTTTATATATTTTCTCATTTGTTATATTTTCTAATTTTTTTATATTTTCCCATTTGTTTATTTTAAATATGCCTCTTATGCCTATTTATTATACCTGTTAATTGTTTTTATATTTACCATGTATTAGTTTTGATTATTTAAAAAAAATCATTTTTGTTATTTCTAATAATGAGCCACTTTCAAGGTTCACAAAAATAGTATGAAATTGAAGTATTTTTGTAAATAAAAAAAAATCACAAATATTTCTCTTTTAAAATAAAACAAAACTCCTAAGCAGAGATAATCCAGATTTGTGAAGAAGTATTTGAACGCACTCAAAATGTTGTTACCGATAATACTTATCTCAGCCTTGCATTATTACCTTATACCACCATTTGAACATCAATTAAATATATATTTTTTAAATTAAATACTTGAGTATACCACTTTTTTTTTTGTTTTTACCTAACGTCCAAGTGACTCTGAAATCTAGCTACGGCTTATGCAACACCGTTTATCATGTCCCTACTCAGGCTTCAACTTTAAAAGTTTCATAGCCTATGCCTACTTGTGAGCGGATTTACTCTTTATGTTTAAAGTTACTATAATTTCATGTAATTCATGAGTGAAAATTCTAGGCAAAAACACTCGCTGAGTATATCACTTTAATGAGTTTTATTTATATATACGACTAGTTTCGAAAACTTATACATACATATATGTTTTCATCTACTGGTACAAATTAAAAACTATTAAAAGTTAATATATTATTAGATTAAAACCAATATTTTTAGCTTTTCCACTTTATCTTTATTTGACCAGCGACCGGGTTTCATCGTTACCGACATCATCAGACTGGTGGGAGGCTATACAAATTGTTATGTTATATATAAAACAAGGCAGGAGTTGATAACCATGATTTGATATAATTTTATTGAGAAATTAATTTAATTTGAGTGAATTTAAGTATTGTATGATATTAAAAATATTTTTTATATGGTCAAATAAAAATAAAGTGGAAAAGCTAAAAATATTGGTTTTAATCTAATAATATATTAAAAATGCAATTCCATCACGAAGTGTCAGTGGATAATATAAATCTATTATTAAATGTTATTTTAGAGATCGCATTTCGACTGCGTTCAGTCTATTCTTCTTTTTCTTTTGCCAACTCCACGCTTCACTTCCATACATTAATTTCTTCATTTAATAATTAAAATATCTGCGTACATTGATCAAAGCCACACCGCTTATCTCTTTGTATAAACAGATCTATAAACGTTGCAATTAAAACTAATAATTATATCACATATCTAATTTAAATAAGATCAGCTCTGTACACAAGTATTCAAAAAAGCAATTTCATTGCGTCTACGGCTCTGGGATCATATAAAAAATAGGTGATCCCAAACAATACGAAGGCATTGACTAGAAATGTAATTAACTTTTTCATACGGCTTCCATTCCTTCATTAATATCACTGGCTAACAATGATTTTGTAACTGAAATTTTGATGACTGATTTGGACTAAGTTAATCGTTTTTATTCAAAGTCTATATGGTGACAAGCTTGTATCACGTCAAGTTTTGGTGTTACAGTCATGTTATTGTTTGTATGGACCCCATACGTTGAAACCGTAATAGTGGTTGGTAAGACATAAACTAACTAACTAACTAACCATCACGCCGCTTCCTCGCAGGGGTAGGCAGAGAGAATAGAACGCCACACCACTCTGTCTTTGCAAACATTCTTCGCCTCTTCCACGTTCATGCATCTCCTCATACATACGCGCCGATTGTTACGACTCCTTACCTGACCACTTTGAAGTATTTGGCATACCTGATCGTGTCATGTTTTTCTCGGTCTTCCTCTGCTTCTTTTCCCGCTAACATTCGCCTCATAAATTTGTTTTACCGTTCTTTCCTCACTCATTCGTTCTACATGTCCAAACCATCTCAACACACCTTTCTTAATTTTATCGATAATGCTTATCTCAGCTTTGCATTCCTTCCTTATTTCACCATTCGTACATCTATCATACATCGTTTTGTCGCACATTCTTCTGAGAGATCGCATTTCGACTGCATTAAGTCTACTTTCATCCTTCTTTTGCCAACTCCATGTTTCACTTCCATACATTAGAGTTGGAATCAGGACTCCGTTGTGCACTGCCAGTTTAGCTTCCGCTGATAGGTTTTTATTTGCTATAACGTAAAGTGCTCTAACTACATTTTTGTCAATTTTGAGATATTTGGTGTACGGTAGACGTAGAAAATAGAAATGTATACCTAATAAATTAAATTAAAATATTATTTTGTAAATATAATAAATAAATAAAAAAAAATAATACATACATTCAACTACTACCATCACGACGTTTCTTATTCTATCTTTTTGTACCGTTGTATATACGTCGCTCTCTCTTACTCTGTTCCCGTGTCCTCTGAATATATAGCTCTCTTTCTTCTCTCTACTTTACATGTATCTTTCTTCTCTCTCGTGTAACGAAATGTGCCTAATAAACGAGACCCGTCGTTGAAATCTCACTCTGCATTATCATTCAATTATCGGTTATCGAATTGCCGAGTTTCATATCAAAATGCAAGCATTTATATGACACGTCTCAGCGGTGTTTCCCATTAAAAATTAGTAGTTAACGAATAAATCATTTTTGGTTAACGTTTGAATCCGAATAATGAAATAGCTACCTTTGTATGTACCCATGTAGGCAGAGCATAACACCTCGTGCTCATTAGTGACATTTCACATTAGCGTTTGGTAGCGGAACGTAGCGTGGGCAGCGGGCTTCCGACACCTTCTGCATGAAGCAGGGTCGAACGATTCTTTTGAGAAAATTCTCTTAGTTAAATAGAAATATCTAATTCATTCAATCATGGGTAGAATTGGTGAATGTAACCTATGACGGTCGTAAGCCCCTTAAGTTCCCAGACATCCATATTCTTCTTCATCATGTCAAAAAAATAGTATGGGAAATATCTAATATTTAAAGAGTCTGATTTCAATGGTGTTTAATGTGCGCAAGAAGAGTGATTTGTTGATGAATGTAGACAAGTCCAAATTAAAGTCCATTAATGTATGTGTATAAATATATATATATATATATATATATATATATATATATATATATATATATATATATATATATATATATATATATAAATATATATATATATATATATATATATATATATATATATATATATATATATATATATATATATATATATATATATATATATATATATATATATATATATATATATATATATATATATATATATATATATATATATATATATATATATATATATATATATATATATATATATATATATATATATATATATATATATATATATATATATATATATATATATATATATATATATATATATATATATATATATATATATATATATATATATATATATATATATATATATATATATTTATATAAATATATATATTAATAATAATAATAAAACCCTTATCCGCACCCCAACGGTGCATAGGGCACTGCATCATATAAACGCAGTGTTATCTTGATCGTTTACAAATGAAGGAAAGGTGATCAGCCCTCCGCTTCAGGTACCAGTCCAGGGTAATATTGAATAAATATGACAGTGAAAAAATCACTTATATTTATTTTACCCCCTTTGGGAATCGAACCCGGGACCTCCAGAACGGTAGCCGAGCGTGCTGACCATTACACTACGGAGGCGGATAAAAAAAAATATATATATATATACTTATATATATATATATATATATATATATATATATATATATATATATATATATATATATATATATATATATATATATATATATATATATATATATGTATATATATATATATATATATATATATATATATATATATATATATATATATATAATAATAATAATAATAATAATAAACATAGTACACATGTAGGTGGGTATGTCCGATACAAAACGGCTTGTCATGTTGTGAGGCCTGTTTCATCCTAAACACATCCAATGGCTTTTGATGCGGGAATGTGTGGGTGAAGCACAAAGACTAATTACCGCGATAATAAAATACCGGTTCTGCCGATGGAACATCTCGAGCTAGACTCACTTAAGATTCTGGAATTGATCGAAAGAATCCCACCCGAAGATATGGATCCAAATAAGACTAGGATATAGATCCAAGTTTGGTGATCTTTTTTGCAAACGGGTGTATTAAAAATCGACATCTGTTGGATAAGTAAACTAATAACCTATTCACAAGTTAAATCATAGAACTAAAATTATAAACCTGAGTAACATCAATTATTTTTTGACATCTCAATATAGGTGATAGAGAATATGGAGAACATTTTGAGTGTGTCCAAATACATGCTCACAAAATCTGGATTATCTCCAATTACAGGAGTTATTTTCATATTATTTTTGAAATCTCATCAAAGATGAAGAAGAATCTTCTTCATCTTTGATGAGATGTCAAAAATAATATGAAAATAATTCCTGTAATTGGAGATAATCCAGATTTTGTGAACTAGTATTTGGACACTTTCAAAATGTTGTAAATAAATTATCTGGTCAAATTACAAGCTAAAAAAAATTAAACCCTTTTGCATAAAAGATTATCAAATTTGGATCTATATCTTCGTCTTCATATTATTTTTTTACATCTCATCATAGATGAAGAAGAATATGGAAGTCTGGGCATTTACGGGGCTCACGACCGTCATAGGCTGGTTTAAGTGATCACTTTACACACATGTAACATTCACCAATTCTACCCATTATTGACAACCACACTACTCAAATTCTTTGGAAGTTCTATATATATGAACCAATTAAGAAACCTAGTTCATGAATCACTAGAACTTCACTAGAGACATCTATTGGTGAGATGTTAAGAAGCTTTTTATTAAGCAGAAACTGTTATATCTAGGTCGTCAGCCCCGTAAATGCCCAGACTTCCATATTCTTCTTCATCTTTGATGAGATGTCAAAAATAATATGAAAATAACTCCTGTAATTGGAGATAATCCAGATTTTGTGAACAAGTATTTGGACACACTCAAAATGTTGTATATACTTGGGTTAGTTTAAGTTTTAGTTGCGGGCTAAAGATTGACTTATCGATTGTCCAACGGTTGACAATAATCCGAAATGCGAAAAGTGTCAACAATGATAAATTGTCGCCAATATTAATCACGATCGATTTCGCCATTAGATAAATAATGCTCCATTAAAATTATTTATCGCTAATAAATATGCATAGCTACTCGATTGGGTTCCTATATCAATAAATAAAGTAAAAATAAAAACAAAAAATATTGTTACGATACTTTGGAGGTAATAATGTTGGGAATGTCTTAACCGTGTCGCATTTGTAAAACGATTTATCGATTTATTTTCTAAAAAAATAATATATAAAATACACATTAATAATATTTTTTAGTATGTACTTCTAGGCAGTTTTTTAATTTTTAATTTTTTCGTTGCACTAAATTTTACGAGTAGATCGGTATTTAGTGAACAGGGATTTTCAGACCTTCGGGGTAGCTTGCACAAGCTTGTACGAGTTCATATATCGCTCACTCTTTTCAACAACGTCATATATCAAAAATCGTCGAATTCCAGTTATGCATGTTTTTGGAATGCCCAGAAAATTTACTATATCCCAGCAAAAGCGGCATATTTTTAACTTAATATTTATCTACCGGCTACAGGGCAGAAAGTGTTGTTTTTGCATTTTGAAGAAAATGTATTGTTTAATTATTTTTTTCAAGAAACTAAATATTTTTATATAATTCAAATAGAGAAAAATCATTCAGGTTTTCCTTAAAAAGTTCAATAAATGGCTTGATATTTATTTTCAATACATTTTATTATATTTTTAAACTTAAAAAACGATCTCCTGAAAAATCAAGTTTTTTGATAAATGACTAACTAACTAAACATCACGCCGCTTCCCCGCAGGGGTAGGCAGAGAGAATAGAACGCCATACCTCTCTGTCTTTGCAAATATTCCTCGCCTCTTCCACGTTCATGCATCTCCTCATACATACCCGCCAATATTTTTTGATATATGACGTTGTTCAAAATCGAAAATTCATTATAACGTGGTAATATTTTCCTTTTGAAAATTAAGTGTAAATAATATGTAAAGTGGGTGTATAATAATAAAATAAACAATGTGTTGCTTTGTAATTAAAGTTTATTCTTAATTTATCTTTATAATAATTTTTATATCTATCTATCTATCTATCTATCTGATTCTGACAGTTAATAATATTATCGGAAGTCTTTTGTTTAATTCTGAGCGACGCATGCGGCATCTGGTGGTAGAACTGTTTTATGTAGGTACTTTTTGTAAGTACTTAATAAAATGTATAGGTAGGTACCTAGTTATTTTATTACATCTCCCCCCTTGGGGAAGAAAATTCATAGTAAAATTTTCACTCGTCCTCCGGATCATCTTCTTGTAGTGAAGGGACTGGTATAAGTTTAGTGATATGATAAAGTTTTTTTTTTTCTTTCTTTCTTTTTTCCTTCTTTTTTTCTTTCTTTTTTTTCTTTCTTGTTTTTTTTTTTCTTTCTTTTTTTTTCTTTTTTCCGTTCTTTTTTTTCTTTCTTTTTTTGTATTTTTTTTTCTTCTTGACCCTTTTAAAGTAGACACAGTTTTTTTCAATCCATTTGTTTTTTTCTTTTGAATTCCTTCATTTTTATTCAGATCTCTTAAAGTATCTTCTAATATAACCAAATGTACAACTTTTAATTGTTCATCTGCATTTTCATTCGATTCTAAAACTGGATTCCTGCTTAGACAATCTACTTCTAAATTCTTCTTTCCTGGAGTATATTTTATTTTATCTTTCGTAGAAGTTTTTTCTACTTTATTTTTATTTTCATTTTTCAAGCACTGTTTCTGTGTTTTTTGTATGTCTTTATTTTTATTCTGATCTTTTAAATTATCTTCTAATTTAACCAAATTTACAACTTTAATTTGTTCATCTGCATTTTCATTCGATTTTAATACTGGATTCCTGCTTAGACAATCTACTTCTAATTTCTTCTTTCCTGGAGTATATTTTGTTTTATATTTTGTAGTATTTTTTTCTACTTTATTTTTATTTTCATTCTTCAAGCACTTTTTCTGTGTAATTTGTAAATCTTCATTTTTATTATTAATCTTATCATCCTCCTTTGTTTTAAACCAGCACCTTGCTTCAGAGTGATATCGAGTTCCCTTATTTAAATTTTCACAAATCTTACATGGACTTTTATCTTTAATTTTATCACTAGTTCTTAGATTTCCACGTCTTCTTTGATTATCTTCTAATCGTTTTCTTTGATCATCTTCTAATTTTTCTCTCTCACTCCGAACATATTGTAGTAATTGTTTTAATACATCTAATGTTTCATAATCCATTTCCAATTAACAAAATTGTCGTTTTATAACGTGGTAATATTTTCCTTTTGAAAATTAAGTGTAAATAATATGTAAAGTGGGTGTATAATAATAAAATAAACAATGTGTTGCTTTGTAATTAAAGTTTATTCTTAATTTATCTTTATAATAATTTTTATATCTATCTATCTATCTATCTATCTGATTCTGACAGTTAATAATATTATCGGAAGTCTTTTGTTTAATTCTGAGCGACGCATGCGGCATCTGGTGGTAGAACTGTTTTATGTAGGTACTTTTTGTAAGTACTTAATAAAATGTATAGGTAGGTACCTAGTTATTTTATTACATATCGATGTCGGAGAATGAAAAAAACGCCCCATCCCTATTTGCAACTGTCACAAAAAAGGTAACTTTTATACGCCAACTATAGTTTAAGAACACAGGTAAACAAATTCAGAGATGCAAAAAACATACAGATTTCTTATTCTCTCGTCAGGACAGGTGTGGATACAGCTCGGAGCACTCAGTGATACGATCAGCCGGGGATGTTGTTGGTGTCTAGATGTGGTCCAGTGGTTCGACTGTCCACCTGTCAATAGATTGACGTAAGTGATGCCAGCTTCTCGCGGTGCTAATGAGACAACCTGCTGGATGAAAACCGTACCACGGGTTGTCAAACTGTTTAATTAGCTAAGAACCTACCTATACTGATTTCATTAATTGATTCTGCAGTCACTTTGTGGTAAAATCCATCCATTTTAAATTTAAGTTTTATTTAGTAAATACCACTATTTCTTAAAATCTTTATAAATAAATAAATACAAATAAGAAACAGCTTCTACCCCCTCTTCAACCTTCAACGTCCTAAGGACACAATTCTTAAATTTATATTTAGATTTACGTACGGTGTTAAAAAAAAAGCGGAGTGCATCGAAACACATGTCACAAGATTTTAAGAAATAGTGGTGTCTACTAAGTAAAACTAAAAATTATTTAATAAAAATCTTTTCTACTCGCTCCACATCTGACTGTGAGCAGCTTCCAATTTCGAATGATTGAAAATTTATGAAAAGATAGAAAGAGGAAAACCAAGAAGGACCTGCGAGGAGGCAGGTAAAATGGCAGTCATTTATATATATATATATATATATATATATATATATATATATATATATATATATATATATATATATATATATATATATATATATATATATATATATATATATATATATTTGTGTGTGTGTGTGTGTGTGTGTGTGTGTGTGTGTGTGCGCATAAGTATGTATATATATTCTTAAGTTTGTAAATAACACAAAATAAAACTTTTTGTATTTTCCCCTGTTGAAAAAAACATCTGTATTCCTTGAAACCAGTCGTGATTACATTCATAAACTCAAAAAGTGGCCTAATACAAGTGTTTAATTTTTTATTTAAATAATCATGATATCCCACACAGTTAATGGCAAGTCAATAAATAATTTATATAGATTAATTAATTCGATAAACTTAGAGTGTAATCATCCATACTATATTGCTGAATTATGTAATATTACCAGCATGTTTATACTGCAAACTAAGGAGACGTCTCAAAACTGTCATAACTAGTCGTTCGCTTAGTAAAAGCAGAGTTTGCGATCAAATTACGTCTACTTTTTTGTCGATATTTTTTATAACAACTTATAACACCATCTCGCGCTAAGCCTTAATCAAAAATATGTCGATACATAATTATAGAGCAAATTAATAAGACGTTTTTACATAGTTTCTATTACTAAATGCTAAACCGGCTCACCAGAGCATTCCGCCTTGTCAATATTTAAGTAGGTACGTTCTGTAGTGTTTTATTTCAAACTGGCTTACCTTAGAGATATTTTATTTACTAATGGCAATACTTGCATACTTCAGAGATGATATTTTATTTTCTAATGGCAATACTTAACTTTGACTGTCTCGAAACCGGTAGGCATAAAAATCTCGGTGAGTGGTTATATACTAATATTACTAACATTTTTGTAAAATAATATAAAAGTTCTAATGACAGTTTTTTCCTCAGAGATGATATTATATTTTTTATTGGCAATATTTACCCTAGAGATGATATTTTATTTTCTTATGGCAATACTCACCTTAGAGATGATATTTTATTTTGCTACTGGCAATATTTACCCTGGAGATGATATTTTATTTTGCTATTGGCAATATTTACCCTAGAGATGATATTTTATTTTCTGATGACAATACTTACCCTAGAGATGATATTTTATTTTCTGATGACAATACTTACCCTAGAGATGATATTTTATTTTGCTATTGGCAATATTTACCCTGGAGATGATATTTTATTTTCTAATGGCAATACTTACCCTAGAGATGATATTTTATATTCTTATGGCAATACTCACCTTAGAGATGATATTTTATTTTGCTACTGGCAATATTTACCCTAGAGATGATATTTTATTTTGCTATTGGCAATATGTACCCTAGAGATGATATTTTATTTTCTTATGGCAATACTCACCTTAGAGATGATATTTTATTTTACTACTGGCAATATTTACCCTAGAGATGATATTTTATTTTGCTATTGGCAATATATACCCTAGAGATGATATTTTATTTTCTTATGGCAATACTCACCATAGAGATGATATTTTATTTTCTACGACGAAGAGACGGGTGTGTCTCGAAACTGGTAGGCATAAAAATCTCGGTGAGTGTTTATATACTAATATTACTGACATTTTTGTAAAATAATATAAATGACAGTATTTATTTCGAATATGATATTTTATTTTTTATTGACAATATTTACGTTAGAGATATTTTTTATTGAGAATATTTACCTCAGAGACGATATTTTATTTTGCTTTTGGCAAAATTTACCCTAGAGCTTTTATTTTATTTTCTAAAGGCAATACTTACCATGGAGATGTTTTATTTTCTAATAGCAACATTTACCACTGAAAAAATATTTTATTTTAATTATCTCACACTAAATCTCTGTCATTTTTATTTTTTATGAAATTTCTTTTCTATCAAAGTGTTCAGTGTTGACGGCGCAATTTCCTTCATATAAATAATGAAATCAAAAGGACGATTACAAAATAAAATAATAAATAAACTGAAGAAAAAAAATAATAGCGGAAAACCGCGCTTTTTTTTATTGTATACAGGATGTTACTTAAAAAAATTATAATAATTTATTCAATTCATTTTGCAGAAAGAGGATGTGGCATTTTGACCGCTAACTATTATAAATAGATGAATTATTGATTTTACACCATAATTATTATGATTCGCGCAAATCGTCTAAACACTGCGAACGTACTATAATGTTATTAGAGAAGCGACTCCCAAATTATAATAATGACCGTGTGTAAACTTCGTTCAAATGTTACTTCCTTTTTCGGTGTTTAATTTTAACGTCGAAATAATTTTTAATGGGCTCATCGGGAAACCTGAATAAGTATAATTATATTTATTATTATACAAATGTATAATTATTATACAAATGTATAATTATTATACAAATGTATAATATGTGATATATGAGTATGCGTGCATACGTATTACATTGCCTAACGCGTTGTAAGAAAGCTTAAAGTATCAGCCTAAGACATTGACAAAATTTTATTTATTTAATTAATTGATTCGGCAGTCATTTTGTGGCAATATCAATTCGTTTTAAGGCCAGGTAATCGTTAAGTCACAACTTAATTTTCTCTCAATCCAAGTAACATTTAACGTGATTCGTTTTTTTCTCAAATCATTGAAAAAATTAGTTTTATTAAAATATATTATATTATATTATTTTTTGACATCTCATCAAATATGAAGAAGAATATGAAAGTCTGGGCTTTACGGGACTGACGACCGTCATAGGCTAGTTCAAGTGATCACTTTACACACGTGTAACATTCACCAATTCTATCCCTTATTGACAACCACACTACTCAAATTCTTGGAAATTCTATATATATGAACCAATATATTTGGGTAGAATTAGAAGTGATCACTTAAATCAGCCTATGACGGTCGTCAGTCCCGTAAATGCCCAGACTTCCATATTCTTCTTCATCTTTGATGAGATGTCATAAAATAATATGATAAAAAACTCCTTTAATCGAAGATAATGCAGATTTGTGAATAAGTACTAGGACACACTCATAATGTTGTAAATACATTATAGTTTTGATAAAAGTTTTTCTTCGAAATAATTACATAGTTTTGAAAAGAAAAGATTTATTGAAAGGTACGGAGTTTTTCCCGCCTCCATAGTGTAATGGTCAGCACGCTCAGCTACCGTTTTGAAGGTCCCGGGCTCGATTCCCAGGGAATTGAAATTGAATGGGAGGTCAAATAAACATAAGTGATTTTTTCACTCGAATGAGTTCTGCCTTTGCGAATATCCCCTTAAGAGTTTTACGAATATCGTTATATAGATCTATGTCTTTTAAAATATAAAAATTGTACCCTGGATGATTTGAAAAGATAATTAATATACAATTTTTTTCTAAGAGAAACTTGTTTTTTTCAAATCAGAAACGGTATTTAAAAAAAAAACAATGATTAAAATTGTTATTTTGTAAATTAAAAGCATTGATAACTTTGTGGTATGGTAATAAAACACTCTCCTTATCATCCATTGTTTACTTTATGTAATACCAATTTTATCTCTATATATAACACTCTTTTTTGCAACATTTTGAGTGTGTCCAAATACTTGTTCACAAGTCTGGATTACCTCCAATTATAGGAGTTATTTTTCATTTTATTTTTTGACATCTCATGAAAGATGAAGAGGATGAACTCTTTTTAGTCTTATTTCTCTCTTTCAATCGTTTATTTTTATACAAATGTCAAATCGTGATAATTTTAATTGAATGACTTGACGATGGAATGAGCTTTTGAAACGGGTAGTCACGAATAAGTGTTTTTTACTTAAAATTTTACCCGCGTTTAAAGAAAATGACAAAAGTTGCAATTTAACGAATGCTAGGCCTTAATATTTTGATCTTTTGAAATTCTGCAGTCGGGCTAGGCTGACACCTCAGTAATATCCACATGCGACAAGTTCTAAAACAGGTTTTTTGTACAATCCATCATTGTCTCCATTAAAATGGTCGTTGAAAGAACAGCGCAAACCTAATGAGAGATTTACGGTTGAAGAATTGTCATTTTTCAAAACCAATTCAGCTTAATTAAAAATGTTAATTTATTATCATCAATTGAGATCTTTATATACGGCTACCGTATTTCTAATCATCCAGTTCATAAGAAACTCAAGGGTGCTTGTGTATGTTGAATATTTGTTTCTACTTCTTCTTCTTCTTCTTCTTCTTCTTCTTCTTATTCTTCTTCTTCTTATTATTCTTCTCGTCCTCCTTTTTCTTCTTCTTCTTTTCTTTCTTTCTTCTTATTCCCCTTCTTCTTCTTCTTCTTCTTTTTCTTCTTCGTCTGTGGTTGTCGAAACTAGGCGTGTTTACATCAACAACCTCAAAATATGATCTTATTTAAAAGTGTTTTACTTTTATATATAAATTATCGTGTTTTTCCACAAAGTAAGTGCCTTTTATTATTCTTGTCGAATGCCTTGTGGCCTGTTTTTAAGATGGATTTACCCTACTGCGATGTCGATTCCCAGCTGTTAATCCATCTGTTTGGTTGTCTGCCCGGCAGTCGTCCTTGGGGTTGGCCGTGCAGCGCTATGTGGGGGAGTCTGGATGGTTCCATTCTCCTCACATGCGCGTACCAGTGACTTCAGCAAAACCTTTACTTTGCGGGTAGGATAGTAAGGATAGGGAAGGTAAATGTGAAAAATACATCACAAACACCAGACCAATTGAAAAAAAATATTGAACTTATTTTTCAATAGGTAGGAATAGAACCCGCGACGCCAGTTACACGTTCGAAAGTCATGAAATAATGTAAAAATAACTTTTTTTATGTATTAATTTTTAAATCAAACACAGATTTATTGAGTCTACTAAGATGTATTTTATTAACAAAAACACATACAAAATTTATGTGTTTTTTAATAAAATACAACTTATTAGCTACTACTATCTCCCATAAATTATTTCTGCACATGTTAAAACTGTCACATAGAATTGTATAGCTACATAAGTACCGTAGTCCATTTGATCTTCACATTCGTTTGAAAATGCCATAACTAGGCGAAACAATTGTCACAATATTTTTTGTTTTTGTTTTTGTTAATGAAAATTAATACATAAATTAAAATGGAGTTCTGTATATTAAACGCCAAATCAATTAATAAATAAAAATAACCCACAATTGGCGATAATCCAGATTACGCTCACTCCTTTAAAGAACGTCATAAATAAAAAATCGTCAATTTTCAGTTGTGCATGTTTTTGGAATGCCCAGAAAATGTACTATATCCCAGCAAAAGAGGCATATTTTCAACTTAATATTTACCCGCTACAGGGCAGAAAGTGTTGTTTTTACATTTTGAAGAAAAGGTAGTGTTTAATTATTTTTTTGAATATTCTAAATATTTTTCAAATGGAGAAAAAACCTTCAGGTTTTACATAAAAAGTTCTAGAAGTGGCTTGATTTTATTTTTAATACATTGTATAATATTTAAAAAACTCTAAAAACGTTCTCTTGAAAATTCAAGTTTTTTTATTTATGACGTTCTTGAAAGGAGTGAGCGATTTGTGAACAAGTATATCACAAGACACACTCAAAATGTTGTTAACCATTCATTTTATTATCACCACTATTTTGTATTCTATAGGCTTAAAAAAGTAGAATATAGGTTTCCAATGACTTACACCGATTGTCTAATGAAGCCTCGTATGTTTGTAGAAAGAGTGCAAAATTTATAATCCTGTTTGGCACCCACTTGTTATATGGCCGGAGCTAAGATTTCGCTAATTAACTATGAAATTTGATTTGACTTTACTGTTAGAATCACCTTTTAAACCCGATCGTTAAATTTTATTATAATATTATCAATTAAAATGTATTTTAATTGGACGTCATAAATTTGACTCTTTTTTTAGAATCGCAAAATACGAAAGTATAATAATTACATATAGGTACAGTTAAACCTCGATATAACGGACTAATTAGGAGGAGGGTGTCCGTTACACTCGAAAGTCCGACAGGTGCCGTGACGAAGTTGGGTAGACGCTCGACTGCGAAACTGGCGTCGCGGGTTCGATTTAATTTCAATTGGTCTGGGTGTTTGTGACGTATTTTCCACATTT
Source organism: Brachycentrus maculatus (assembly GCF_059751285.1). Taxonomy (NCBI): domain Eukaryota; kingdom Metazoa; phylum Arthropoda; class Insecta; order Trichoptera; family Brachycentridae; genus Brachycentrus; species Brachycentrus maculatus. Next base: position 717,524 of record NW_028280962.1, on the reverse strand, counting down.
ACCTTTCCTATCCTTACTATCCTACCTGCAGACAAGCATCTGAAATAGACACTTTGCTGTTTTTTCCTTTAAAAAAAATTAAAATTAAAATAGATCTAAAACAAATCAAAAACTTGTTGTTTTTTTTTTTTTTTTTTTTTAATTTTGAATAGTGTTTTTAGATATAAATAAACAATAAAAAACACAAACAAAATTATTTTTATTGTCGTTGCACAGTCATCATAAAGTGACGTTGCTGTTTGAAAAAGGAATCATTTTTTGTTAGCACTTTTGAAGTTTGCTATTTTTATTTTTATTGTTATTTATTTTATTTCTCTAGTTACCTTATATTACAATAAATACAAACTATTATTTACACTTTATTATCATCATACATACACACATAAATTCAGGCATCTCACCATACATTTTCAAAACATTATACATTAAACAATTTTGCTACTCTGTTTTTTTTCTTCAAAAATGTCTTATTTTATCCTTATTTCTAGTACTAAAGTCAAATTTCTAAAATTATGAAAATGCGTATAATAAAGTTTTACTTCGTTATCTGACGAACAGTCAATAAATTTACTGGATTTTCGCCCGTTATATCCGAAGTTCGTTAAATAGACGTCCGTTATATCTAGGTTTAACTGTACACTGCGAATAAATACTAATTACTTACGTTAATAGACGATTAACTTTGGTACAACAGGAAACGAACTAATATTATAGTCATATTAAAATAGATTTAAAGCATTTAACAATCTTACCATCACGCTCCTTTCCCGCAGGTGTAGGCGGAGAGAATAGAACGCCACACCACTATGTCTCTGCAAAAATTCATCGGTTCTTCCGCATTCATGCACCTCTTCTATCTATTCCGACTCCTGACCTTAATACTGTGAAAATTTGAAATATTCGATGATGGCTTTTCCTCGCTCTAATATTTATTCAATTTTACCCTAGACATAAGGCGGATGGCTGATCGCCCTTCCTTCATGTTTTAATGATCAAGATAACACTGCGTTTATATGACACAGTGCCCTATGCACCAGCGGGTGCGGATGAGCAATGAAGAAGATAAAACAATAATATATATTTTTTTAAATAATATATGTATATATATATATATATATATATATATATATATATATATATATATATATATATATATATATATATATATATATATATATATACACACACACACGTGTGTGTGTGTGTGTGTGTGTGTGTGTGTGTGTAATATCATAATATAGATCCTTTCGACTTTTACTTACGACATTAAAAAATGAATAATATATCAATAATTGATTGGTAAATTTTCTATTTTAATCGCTCCTTACTCTTTAAAGGAAATGACATAGTAATTATACTAATAAATAATGAGAGATAATAATTATTTCTAGAAAATGGAGCATCGATACACACAATATTATGACGCGTGTAACTATATACAAATATGAACACATGTCCTTTTATAGCCACCGGTATCTCCTTACCATTCAATTATCTAGTCAAGTCTTTAATGGCGGTTAACGATTCATTTTCAACATGGCGAAAAGAGTCAAAATACGTATAACTAACTATTATGTCACGCGTCCGTAATCTATCACTAAGCAATCAATTTTCGCAATTGTTATATATAAGATACACTAAAACCTCGATATAAAGGACTAATCGAGGGGAAGGCGTGTCCGCTAAAGCCGAAAATCCGTTATATAAAAATAGGTAGATTTATATTATCCACTGACACTTCGTGATGGAATTGCATTTTTAATATTTTATTAGATTAAAACCAATATTTTTAGCTTTTCCACTTTATTTTTATTTGACCAGCGACCGGGTTTCGTCGTTACCGACATCATCAGACTGGTGGGAGGCTATACAAATTGTTATGTTATATATAAAACAAGGCAGGAGTTGATAACCATGATTTGCTATAATTTTGTTAAGAAATTAATTTAATTTGAGTGAATTTAAGTATTGTATGATATAAAAAATATTTTTTATAAAGGTTTTTTTTTGTATTGAGAGCACGATTTTATATAAACGATTTTAATCTAATAATAAAAATAGGTGTAAAATAAATCGAATAAACTTTTTTTTTAAATGAACACTGTACTATTGTGTAAAGGCAACTAGCCTTATCTCAAGTTGCGGCTGTTTGGCTTAACACGGCTTAAAGCATTCTTATAACTGGTTTCTATCATATACAATCACAGATTTTGCTGAATCTCTTTCCTGTGCCGAGATATTCATTATCCAAATAGCCGCAAAATCTTATTGATTTCAAACATGTTTTGGCAAAAAGCATAATTTTAAACTAACTAACTAACTAACCATCACGCCGCTTCCCCGCAGGGGTAGGCAGAGAGAATAGAGCGCCACACCACTCTGTCCTTGCAAACATTCTTCGCCTCTTCTACGTTCATGCATCTCCTCATACATACCCGCCGATTATTACGACTCCTAACCTGACCACTTTCAAGTATTTGACATACCTGATCGTGCCATGTTTTTCTCGGTCTTCCTCTGCTTCTGTTTCCACTAACATTCGCATCATAAATTTGTTTTACCATTCTTTCCTCACTCATTCGTTCTAACTGTCCAAACCATCTCAACACACCTTTCTTAATTTTATCGATAATGCTTATCTCAGCTTTGCATTCCTTCCTTATTTCACTATTCGCACATCTATTATACATCGTTTTATCGCACATTCTTCTGAGAGATCACATAATTTTATGTTAACTATAAACTCATTTATCTCAAAACTTCTGTTTTTAACTTGCGGCTAATTGGCTTCCCACATTAGTGTATATAGATATTAATATGCAATACAAAACACAAACAAAATTCTATTTATTTTGAAGTATTCAGATAATCTGTGACTATCATGGCCACTAAACATTTTCTACATGCGGTGACACACGACGTTTAAGCATGTTCGATTTTCATTGTTTTACATTTGTTTGGAATTTTTATCCATTTTATCCGAAGACCGTTAAATTGAGGTCCGTTATATTGAGGCTTTACTATACTTATAATTGATATTTTCTTATGTAAAACATTTTCTTATTATCAATTATTGGATATTAATTACAAAAACCAACAGATTATTTAATTGAACGAAAACATTTAGAAAGTTTTATGGATTTTACCCGAAATTCTACTAATTGTCTTTTAACACAATATCATTAAAATCAATATCAATAAAACGCAACGGGTTGCGTGTTTTGTGTATTTTAAATATATAAGTCCACGGTAATCTTATAAATGTTTTTTTTAAACGTTCAAGACTTCAAAATTTTTAAATTCCACTTTTAAAAGAAGAAATTATTAAATAAAGAAAGAAATTATAAATTGTCCGCCTCCGTAGTGTAATAGTCATCACGCTCGGCTACCATTCTGGAGATCCCGGGTTTGATTCCCAGGGGGGGTCAAATAAATATAAGTGATTTTTTCACTGTAATATTTATTCAATATTACCCTGGACTGGTACCTAAAGCGGAGGGCTGATCACCTTTCCGTCATGTGTAAACGATCAAGATAACACTGCGTTTATATGAAGCAGTGCCCTATGCACCATTGGGGTACGGATAAGGGTTTTATTATTATTATTATTATTATTATTTAAAAGAAGAAGACTATTATACCATTTATCGAATAAAACAATAAACCTTAAGTGTAAGTCCCTCTCCAAGCACAAGAGCTCAGTCTCTTTTTTGGACAGGCACAGCGAAGCTAAAATTATAAGTTTGCCATTTGTATAAATGTATACAAATTGTATCAAATTGTATTTATTTTAAATGTAACTTTATTAAATAAATAAATAGACTACCATATGTAAATAGTAAATTATTAAAGAAAACACTTGTTTTTTACCACTTGAGTTTATTTGACGACTAGTTTCGGAAGCTAAGCTTCCATATTCAGGTCTAAATGTAAAACCTAAAGATGGAAGCCCAGAAAACAGTCGCAAATAAACTCAAGTGGTAAAAAAAAGAGTTTTCTTTTATAATTTCAACATGTCTTACCACAAAGTAAATGTCAAAACAATAAATAAAATAATAAGTACGTATTATTTTTTGACATCTCATCAAAGATGACGAAGAATATGGAAGTCTGGGCATTTACGGGGCTGACGACCGTCAAAGGTTGGTTTAAGTGATCACTTTACACACGTGTAACATTCACCAATTCTACCCATTTTTGACAAATACACTACTCAAATTCTTGGAAGTTTTATATATATGAACCAATTCAGAAACCTTGCTCTTGAATCACTAGAACTTCTAGAAAAATCTATTGGTGAGATGTAAAGAACCTTTTTACTAAGCGAAAACTCTTTTATTAGTATGTGAGGTCCGAATCCTGGATTACAATCACACACATGAGAAACGCCATAAAATATCATTTTCATTTTTATTATTTAAGCTTATAATTTGACCAGATAATTTATTTACTTGTGTAATTTATTTATTTTGTAATTAAATACAGATAATTTATTTAACTAACTAACTAACTAACCATCACGCCGCTTCCCCGCAGGGGTAGGCAGAGAGAATAGAACGCCACACCACTCTGTCTTTGCAAACATTCTTCGCCTCTTCCACGTTCATGCACTTTGCTCCCAGCATTCACTCTCCTTTCATTGTCTTTATCAATCTTTCTATCCCTAGAAAACATACTACCCAATTATACGAAATCATCTACCTGTTCCAGAATCTCTCCGTTTACCAATATTTCACACTCAGATCTACATTCTTCTCTTTAAAAAAAAATGTTGTTTGAATTCATTTCTGTGTTTTAAATAGTAAATAATGAAATTGTCAATGTGCCGCCCGTTCCCCACCCCGTGGCCTAGTGGTAAACCTTCACAGAAGTGCCCCGGTTCGAGCACCTGTCATGTCGGCCGCGTCAAAGTGAGTTTCAGTGAGAGTTAGTTGGTACGCGTGCGCGGTACGCTCCAATCGGTAATCATCGAACATTATTCAAATTCAAACGATACTTTATTCTAATCGAATACCTTTTTTTGTCGAACGTCTTTTTTTTCTAACGAAGTTTTGTGACAAGTGCTAAAAAAATTGTGAAATTTAAATTATTTAAACGTAATTTTTGATTTTATAAATTGGATATCTAGGGTCTTGTGATAAATTGAATATATTTAAAAATATAAATATAAATATATATATATATATATATATATATATATATATATATATATATATATATATATATATATATATATATATATATATATATATATATATATATATATATATATATATATATATATATATATATATATATATATATATATATATATATATATATATATATATATATATATATATATATATATATATTTATAATTTTCATTATTTTTTTTAATTCTACTGCATTTGAGATTGCCTTTTACTATCGAAAGTGTTATACGATTGTTTTAAGAACTAAATTTCTTTACTGTCTGTATATACCGAGTAAATGTATATAATAGTAACTATACAGTTTTTAACATTTTTATTTTATGGTACAGTGACCAGGTTTCATCGTTACTAACATCGTCAGACTGGTGGGAGACTAGTAAAAATAACTAGTATTAATTTCAATTATCAGTTTGATGAAGTCGGTAGCGACGAAACACGGTCACTCGTCAAATAAATTGAGTGTGGAAAATAACTCTATATTTGTTATTTTATTGTTAGTTTTATAGATTTGGCGTTTAATTTGTAGAACTCCATTTTAATTTATATGTTAAATGTTAAAATCAAACACCGATTTTTCTAGTCTAAACTGTATTTTTTTGTTAAAAAAGACATAAAAATAATACAATTATTATTTAAAGCACTAAATTTGTGATTTTTCATTTTATAATTAAAATGTAACTTTGTTTTAAAATCACATCACGAAGTTGCATTTTAATAATAACATAAAAATAAATTTGAGTCAATTGTTCCGCATTGTTATGGCATTCGTTTGAAAATGCCACAACAAGGCGAAACAATTGTTAAAAATTTTCATTTTTATTTGTTCTTTAAAAATAAAATAGACTGAAAAATCAGTATAATTTTTATTTGAAGCACTAACTTTGTGATTTTCCATTTTATATTTCAAATGTATCTTGTTTTCAAATCACTATAATGATTTTAAAACTAAGTTGCATTTTAAACATAAAAAATCAGTGTTTGATTTTAACATTTAATAAAAAAAATAAAAAAAATAACTAACCATCACGCCGCATCCCGGCAGGGGTAGGCAGAGAGAATAGAGCACCACGCCACTCTGTCCTTGCAAACATTCTTCGCCTCTTCCACGTTCATGCATCTCCTTATACATACCCGCCGATTGTTACGACTCCTAACCTGACCACTTTCAAGTATTTGGCATACCTGATCATGCCATGTTTTTCTCGGTCTTCCTCTGCTTTTTTTCCCAATAACATTCGCCTCATAAATTTGTTTTACCGTTCTTTCCTCACTCATTCGTTCTACATGTCCAAACCATCTCAACACACCTTTCTTAATTTTATCGATAATGCTTATCTCAGCTTTGCATTCCTTCCTTATTTCACTATTCGCACATCTATCATACATCGTTTTGCCGCACATTCGTCTGAGAGATCGCATTTCGACTGCATTCAGTCCACTTTCATCCTTTTTATGGCCAACTCCATGTTTCACTTCCAAAACTAAAGTATTTGTATGAATTTTTGTCTGGCTTAGTTATGTAGTTTCTAACCGTTTGGTTTCGTTAATAATTTATGGTAAAAGTGAACAGTTTAAGATTAAATCTGTATTCTTTGTTGTTGTAAGACTCTCCTTGAACTTAATTTGAGAACCCGATGATAAAAAAATGTTACGATATTCTTTTTCTGACGAAGGCGACTGCGTTTATTTTAAGTTTTTTCACACTGAGGTATTGAGCGCCGGTAATCAACTAGCAGTATAAAGATTTTGACATATATTTTATTATTTAAGCTTATAATTTGACCAGATAATTTATTTACAACATTTTGAGTGTGTCCAAATACTTGTTCACAAATCTGGATTATCTCCATATTAGAATTGGTGAATGTTACACGTGTGTAAAGTGATAACTTAAACCAGCCTATGACGGTCGTCAGCCCCGTAAAAGCCCAGACTTCCATATACTTCTTCATCTTTGATGAGATGTCAAAAATAATATGAAAAATAACTCCTATAATTGGAGATAATCCGGATTCGTGAACAAGTATTTGGACACACTCAAAATGTTGTAAATAAATTATCTGGTCAAATTATAAGCTTAAATAATAAAAATGAAAATGATATTTTCTGGCGTTTATCATGTGTGTGATTATAATCCAGGATTCGGACCTCACATACTAATAATAATAATAATAAAACCCTTATCCGCACCCCAATGGTGCATAGGGCACTGTGTCTTATAAACGCAGTGTTATCATGATCGTTTTACACATGAAGGAAAGGTGATCAGCCCTCCGCTTCAGGTACCAGTCCATGGTAATATTGAATAAATATTACAGCGAACAAAATCACTTATATTTATTTTTACCCCCCTTGGGAATCGAACCCGGGACCTCCAGAACGGTAGCCGAGCGTACTGAACATTACACTACGGAGGCGGACGTAACTTTGCCACATACTAATAAAAGATATTTTATTAATAATTTCAATAGCATTTATGAATACAAGTGTGTGGTTTTATTATTATCGAATCAAAGTGATGTAAATGGTGTTTCAATGATTAGGAAACACTTGTTTTTATGCCACTTGAGTTTTATTACAGACTACTAGTTTCGGAAGCTAAACTTCCATCGTCAGGTCTGATTATAAAACAATTGTTTCCTTAATCATTGTAACATGTTATATATTATTAAATTGAAACCAATATTTTGAGCTTTTCCACTTTATTTTTATTTGACCAGTGACCGGGTTTCGTCATGACCGACATCATCAGACTGGTCTGACATCAGACTGACGTCAGGTCTGACGTCAGACATCATCAGACTGGACCAGTCTGATGATGTCGGTCACGACGAAACCCGGTCGCTGGTCAAATAAAAATGAAGTGGAAAAGCTCAAAATATTGGTTTCAATCTAATAATATATTAAAAATGCAATTCCATCACGAAGTGTCAGCGGATAATATAAATCTATTGTAACATGTCTTACCACAAAGTTAATGCCGAAACCATAAATAAAATAAATGGTGTTTGGTTAATATTTATTCTTGGCATTCTTTGCTAAAACAACATCTGAACTGAATATGAAAAACCAATAATATTGTGCAAACAAAACCAAAATAAATACCAGTTTCCTTTTTGACTCTCTTAAGTGGCGTGGGTTGAAAAATTAGTGAAATAATAAGTGTAAGTCCCTCTCCAAGCACAAGAGGTTGGTCTCTTTACCGGTGAGAACTGCGTTATTAATTTTAACATTGTAAAAGTAAAAATGCAAAGAAAATTTGTTAAATTATATTATTAAAAACTTTTGTAACCATATAAAATAATTAAATAAAATAAAAATACATTCGTGTTTCTTGATAACTCCTAATACGTTAATTGATTAGTCAGTCACTTTGTTGTACACAATATGTATCCATTTTTAAATTAAGTTTTAATTGGTAAAAACCACTTTTTTCTCAAATCTATTACAACACGTGTTTCGATGCATTCCACATTGTTTTCACCAACTAATTTCGTAGAAATGTCCTAGTAGTATTGCCTATAACCAAATTAACCAGCTGCCTGACATATCGCTCACTCCTTTCAACAACGTCATAAATAAAAAACTTGATTTTGCAGGAGATCGTTTTTAAAGTTTTAATATATAATAAAATGTATTAAAAATAAATATCAAGCCACTCATTGAACTTTTTACTGTGCAACAGATCTTTTTAGGTAAAACCTGAATGTTATTTCTCCATTTGAAAAATATTTAGTATATTTAAAAAAATAATGCTGGGAACAGAGTGAATGGTGCACTAAAATCAGTTTGAGCAAATAAAAATCTATCAGCGGAAGCTAAACTGGCAGTACACAATGGAGTTCTGGTTCCAACCCTTATGTATGGAGGTGAAGCATGGAGTTGGCAAAAGAAGGATGAAAGCAGACTGAATGCAGTCGAAATGCGATCCCTCAGACGAATGTGTGGCAAAACGATGTTTGATAGATGTTCGAATGATGAAATAAGGAAAGAATGTAAGGCTGAGATAAGCATTATCGATAAAATTAAGAAAGGTGTGTTGAGATGGTTTGGACATGTGGAGCGTATGAGTGAAGAAAGAACGGTTAAACAAATTTATGGGGCGAATGTAGTTGGAAAAAGAAGCAGAGGACGACCGAGGAAAACTTGGCACAATCAGGTATGTCAAATACTTGAAAGCGGCCGGGTCAGGAGTCGTAATAATCGTCGGGTATGTATGAGGAGATGCATGAATGTAGAAGAGGCAAAGAATGTTTGCAAAGACAGAGTGGTGTGGCGTTCGATTCTCTCTGCCTACCCCTGCGGGGAAGCGGCGTGATGGTTAGTTAGTTAGTTAGTTAAAAAAAATAATTAAACAATACCTTTTCTTCAAAATGCAAAAACATCACTTTCTACCCTGTAGCGGGTAAATATTTAGTTAAAAATGTGCCGCTTTTGCTGAGATATAGGACATTTTTAGGGCATTCCAAAAACATGCCCAACTGAAGCTGGAGTCAACTCTCCTCGTCCTCAGGTTGTAGGTCCTTCTGTCAAATAACCTAAGCTACGAAAGCGAATCTACCAAGATCTCTGACTTCTACACTATGGAATAAGATGAAAAATAAAAATTTCAAACTGCTTCATTCCACTGCCGTGCCCTATACACCATTTGTTACGAAACGAATTTGATCGAGTACATATATGGTACTTCTTTTATTTTAATTATTTGCAAAAAAGACCGCTTAATTTTACAATCACGTTTTCGTGGAAGTCCAGGATGGAAGCGATGAATGCTAAGCAGATTGTCGAAATGAAAGCAAATAATGACGCCATTTATCGTGAGATTCTTACTTACATATGATACAGAAATATCGACCGCTCCAGGGAAAAACAAACTAACTCTGAGTGATAAAATAAATTGAGTAATGAAAAAAAAAAATATTAAAAATAATAAAAGATGGAAACTTTTTTTCTTCTTACCCTTGTTCGTCGTATTAAATCAGTGTTATCTTGATAGTTACTTACATCAAGGCAAGGTGATTAATTGAATTAGAATTAGACAGTAGGTAATATTAAACAAATATCATTTTATATGTATATATACTTATATAGCTTATACACATGTAAACTCTTATCCGCACCCCAATGGTGCATAGGGCACTGCATCATAAACGCAGTGTTATCTTGATCGTCAACACATGAAGAAAGGGTGATCAGCCCTCCGCTTCAGGTACCAGTCCAGCGTAATATTAAATAAATATTTGAGTGAAAAAAATCACTTGTAATCATTTAACCCCCCTGGGAATCGAACCCGGGACCTCCAGAATGGTAGCCGAGCGTGCTGACTATTACACTACGGAGGCAGACTTATACACATAAATATATTATAATATTTTGTATATTTTGACGGCCAGGCAAAGGACCTTTTGTAGATCTCAAACAGCTTCATTTTTTTATTTAAAGTATTAATCAGTCTTAATAAAGAAGCGGTTAGCTTCGAAACCGTTAATAAATAAATTTGGATAACTTATATAGTGCCATTTTTGTAAAACACTACCTCAAGGGCGCTTCACTGTGAATGAATTGTGGAAAATATTATGGTGGAAATGATTTAGCACACAAATGTATTTTTAGTTTTTTTCCAAAGATAATTTTTCACAAAACACAGTTTTTTATAAGCAAAACTATTTTTTTTCACTCAAACTGAGGCTAATGTTAAAAAGAAAATTATTATGTAAAATATAAATTGAAAGCTGAGATTAGGCATTACCGATAAAATTAAGAAAGGTGTGTTGAGATGGTTTGGACATGTAGAACGAATGAGTGAGGAAAGAACGGTAAAACAAACTTATGAGGCGAATGTAATCAATGTAATTGGACAGAGGACCGAGAAAAACATGGCACGATTAGGTATGCCAAATACTTGAAAGTGGTCAGGTTAGGAGTCGTAACAATCGGCGGGTATGTATGACGAGATGCATGAACGTGGAAGAGGCGAAGAACGTTTGCAAAGACAGATTGGTGTGGCGTTCTATTCTCTCTGCCTACCCTTGCGGGGAAGCGGCGTGATGGTTAGTTAGTTAGTTAGTTAGTTTTAAAATTGAAAGAACCAGAGTGTCCAGAACAAATGTTTTTTTTTGCGGAGCGGTGTAAAAATCGGAACGGAAGCTAGGACAGCGCTAGTAAGATATTATAATTAAGTTATAATAAAATATTTAATGTGATTTTAAAACAATTACATTTTCATTATAAAATGGAAAATCACAATTTTTGTGCTTCAAATATAAAGAAACGTAAAATTTTAATTTGGAATTAGTACGTTTTTCTTCCGATATAATTAAGTATAGTACATTCGTTTTAAATAGTACAAAAGTTTTGTCGTGATTAAGTCGTTCATTCAAATTAACGAAAATAAAAGTTTTTCTCATCTCATCTCATATTCATAAACGTATTTAAATTAAGCTCGCTTTTTTACACAAATAGCACGATCTTATAACGAGGTTTTTGTCTTGTCCGATCGTCACGGAGAAGCATTCGGTAATAAGTCGTTCTAAACAAAGACCAGCAAAAATAATCTCAAGCCAATTTAGTATATCATTGCTGTCTAATTTAAAACATCGTTCTCTTCGTGTAATACCACTTAAAAAAATATTTCCAACTTTAATTTGTTTTACATAAATAACTTAAATTTATTTTAAATTAAGAACTAGAAAAAATTATCTCAAGCCAATTTTGTATCTTTTTACTATCTATTTTTAAAATTGATATGTATTATACTCTCTTTATCATTCATCGTTCACTTTGTGTAATATAACTTAAAAACTTTATTTCCAAATTTAATTTACTTTAAATTGTATTAAACATAAAACCAGAGAAATTAATCTCTAGAAAAATTTGTATCTTTTAACAGTCTATTTCAAATGGTTAGATATAACACTCTCTTTATCATTCATCGTTCACTTTGTGTAATACCACTTAAGAACTTTATTTCCAAATTTAATTTACTTTAAATTGTATTAAACATAAAACCAGAGAAATTAATCTCTAGGCAATTTCGTATATTTTATCAGTCTATTTAAAAATGGTTAGATATTACACTCTCTTTATCATTCATCGTTCACTTTGTGTAAAACCACTTAAAAAAATTATTTCCAAATTTAATTTACTTTAAACTATATTAAACATAGAACCAGAGAAATCAATCTCAAGCCATCAAAAACCATACTTTCTGCCTCGTAGCGGGTAAATATTAAGTTAAAAATATGCCTCTTTCACTGGGATATAGTACATTTTCTGGGCATTCCGAAAACATGTACAACTGAAAATTGACGATTTTTGATTTATGACGTTCTTGAAAGGAGTGAGCGAAGGGTTATAAGTAAGTTTGTATGTACGACTTGACACTGATAGAAACATCCTTTCACTGGGTGACACCAAAATAAAAAATAATAAAAATAATAAAAATAAATAAAAAAACATACCTACCTGCATATCTACAGAAAGACACAAGTAGCAAAATAGTTAGCATTTTTTGCAATACATATATAGACTCTTGAATCTAGAACATCGGTTGCCTTCGTAAGTGTTGTAGCGCATTCACGCACGTGCGACAAGCTGCGACAAATCCAAATAGTTCGTACGACGCTGCTCATTTTTTGTCGCAAATATAGCAATAAGGATTCCAATTTATTATTGTATCTTTTAAACAAACTACCAGCCGACCAATACTAAATTTGTATTCATACTCTGTCAATTTTAAGAAATGAGAAGTGTCATGGGAGAGCATGTATGACTAGATGTATGGACATTAAGGAAGCTAGGAGTGTATATTTGGACAGAAGAGTGTGGCTTTCAATCCTCTCTGCCTACCCCTGCAGATAAACGGCGTGATGGTAGTAGTAATAGTAACAGTAGAGTGTCATAGATCTCTGATGTTAGACCATTAAGTATATTAGTCCGCCACCGTAGTGTGGTGATTGGCTCGTTTGAAACCATGATGCAAGTCCTGGGTTCGATTCCTTGGTTGGTAAATATAAAGTGATTTTTCTTATTTGTTCAATATCATCCTGAAACGCAGAACTGAATACAAAACATTCATGCAATTTACGATCAATATAACATTACGTCAATCTGATATTATCCATATGCACCGTCTGGTATAGATAAGGGTCAGAAGTATATTAATATATCATTTTTTTTAATTAATAAGTTCTAGTTAGTTTTGTTATTAACAAGAAATTCGACAAAGCTAATATTTCAATAATTTTTTGAGGTAATTACATAATATGTGCTGATAAATGTCAAAAGTAATATATTTATATACTCGACTCCGTAGTGTAATGGTCAGCACGCTCGGCTACTATTCTGGAGGTCCCGGGTTCGATTCTCACGGGGGGTCAAATAAATATAAGTGTTTTTTTCACTCTAATATTTATTCAATATTATCCTGGACTGGCACCTGAAGCGGAGTGCTGATCACCTTTCCTTCCTCCAAAAAAAACACTCCATTTATATGGTGCAGTGCCCTATGCACCATTGGGGTGCGGATAAATGTTTGAAAATAAAAATACTGTAAATGCCTTACATTCTGGTATAAAATCATTTTATTTTTTCAATTTGCCGCAAGTTTAATAGTTGAATGTGTACGATGGGCCTAACGCTGATTACTTAAAAGCGAATGTCCCAATAATTCTTCGCATAGAAGTGATAATTTATACAACCGTACTGATATGGCGAATACCTCAATGTTTGCACATTTTATTGAGAGAAGCCTATCTAGGTTGCTTAGAGATAACTATTACTAATTATAATTCACTATTAAAAAATACGTTAATGTATTTTAAAATACATTAATATTTCCTAATGCGACCAAAATATTGTATGTACGATACTCACATTTATATATGTATCAAATACAAATCCCTGTAGATACCTAGAGATGTTAAAATAAATAAAAAAGATCTTTCGGGATTATAAATTTATATTTTTAACTACTGGACTAGATTATTCTGATAACTATCACTCAACACCTGAATATCATCTAAAAAAGCACTCAGATCATCTAAAAGATTACTTAAATCATCAGAAATAACACTCAAAACATCTAAAAGATTACTTAAATCATCTAAAAAAAACACTCAAAACATCTAAAAGATTACTTAAATCATCTAAAAGAACACTCAAAACATCCAAAAGATTACTTAAATCATCTGAAAGAACACTCAAAACATCTAAAAGATTACTTAAATCACCTCAAAGAACACTCAAAACATCTAAAAGATTACTTAAATCATCTAAAAAAACACTCAAAACATCTAAAAGATTACTTAAATCATCTGAAAAAACACTCAAATCATCCAAAAGAACACTAAAATAATTTAAAAGGATACCTACTTAAATATAATCTGTAAGATCACTCAAATCATCTGAAAGAATATTCAAATCATGTAAAAGATCACTCAAATATAATCTGAAAGAGAACTCAAATATCAACTGAAAGTACACTCAAATAGCATCTAAAAGATCACTTAAATAATTTGACGGAATAATCAAACACCATTTAAAAGAACACCAAAATATAATTTGAAAGATCACTCAAATACCATCTGAAAGATCACTCAACTACCATCTAAAAAAACACCCAGATGTCATCTGAAAGATCGTTCAAATATCATCAGAAAGATCACTCAAATACCATCTGAAAGATCACTCAAATATCATTTGAAAGATCACTCAACTACCATCTAAATAACACCCAAATGTCATCTGAAAGATCACTCAAATATCATCTGAAAGATCACTCAAATATCATTTGAAAGATCACTCAAATATCATTTGAAAGTACACTCAAATATCACCTAAAATAATACTCAAATACCATCTGAAAGAACATTCAAATATCACCGGAAATAACATTTAAAAAGCATCTAAAAGATCACTTAAATAATTTGTCGGAACATTCAAATACCATCTAAAAGAAGACCCAAATACCATCTGAAAAATCACTCAAATACCATCTGAAGAACACTCAAATATGTGATACCAAATATCGACACACAAATGCGCGTATTGAAACGATTTAAAGATCTGATCGTGTGATGAAAAGTCAAATTCAGGAAGGTTATCATACAATTTGGTATGTTGTGGTGCATAGGTATCTTTATTGTATAATAGTTACCTAGAAGTTTTAAAATTGCAAAAAATAGACCGCCTCTCTGACGAGCTTTCACCTTGTATAACTGGAGATAAAGCTAGTTACAACGAAATACAAGTTCGTATTATATTTATACGAAAATGTTAATCCTATTGTTTGACATTTGAATCAAAATATGACATCATTGGCATTTCAATAGCGACTTTGGTAGGCTTAGGCAGGTCTCAAATTTAATTTTTCAATTTATACAATACTGCAATTTATTATTTATACAGGGTGGCGCAAAATTAATAACCCTATCGAAAGATGGAATATATCGGCAGTGTAAAGGCAAAGGGGTATATCTGTCTCAGACCAAATTTAACAGGAGAGCAAAAATAAAAAAAATTTAAATGAAATAAGTCATTTGTTTTGTATATTTTTATGTGAACATATCTAAATAAAACTGAATAAGTATTGCAACTTCAGCTATATCCTTTTGCCAGATTATGGAATACACTATTTTGTGGAACAAACTTAGAAAATGAAAAATTTGACACATATACCCCTTTGACATTACACTACCGACATATTCCATATTCCTCTTCATCTTTTTTTAATTATTTTTTATTTGGGTTGACAACAGCAACATATGTAAAACAAAACAATTATAAGATAAACATTAAACAAGCCAATTATAGGTAACCACAGAAACATAAAGATTAGTACAAAATATTTAGTGTAGATCTAGCAAAAGAATGAATGTGTGTGCGTGTGTGTGTGTGTGTGTGTGTGTGCGTGTGTGTGTATGATGTTAACTCTAGTAGGGACATACATACAATACAGAGAAAGATGGTTTTCAAAGATCCTGACAGGATAATATGGTCACCATTCGACTTTTCAACACAGATTTTCCGCAATTGAAAATGTCAACTTGGCTAAAACATGAGTTGTACTCTATGTTGAGATGTCTAAAAATATGTATATATATATATATATATATATATATATATATATATATATATATATATATATATATATATATATATATATATATATATATATATATATATATATATATATATATATATATATATATATATATATATATATATATATATATATATATATATATATATTTATATATATATACATATATTTATATATGTATATATATTTATATATGTATATATATATATATATATAATATATATATATATATATATATATATATATATATATATATATATATATATATATATATATATATATATATATATATATAAAAATATATAAATATATATAAATATATATATATATATATATATATATATATATATATATATATATATATATATATATATATATATATATATATATATATATATATATATATATATATATATATATATATATATATATATATATATATATTTATATATATATACATATATTTATATATGTATATATATTTATATATATATAAATATATATTTATATACGTATATATATATATATATATATATATATATATATATATATATATATATATATATATATATATATATATATATATATGTATATATATATATATATATATATAAATTTAAATATATATAAATATATATGTATATATATATATATATATATATATATATATATATATATATATATAATATATATATATATATATATATATATATATATATATATATATATATATATATATATATATATATATATATATATATATATATATATATATATATATATTTTTATACATATATATATATATATATATATATATATATATATATATATATATATATATATATAAATATATATTTATACAATGTCCGCCTCCGCGGTGTAATGGTCAGCGTGTTTAGCTACCGTGCTGGAGGTCCCGGGTTCGATTCCCAGGGGGGGGGGGTGAAAATAAATATTAGAGATTTAACACTGTAATATTTATTTAACATTACCCTGGACTGGTTCCTGAAGCGCAAGAGTGATCACCTTGCCTTCGTGTAAGTAATGATCAATTTGATGCAGTGCCCTATGCACCATTAGGTGCGGATAAGGGTTATAATAAAATAATAATATTTATACAAGATGGCGCAAAACTCATCACCCCATCGAAAGATGGAATACGTATTCCACATTCTTCTTCATCTATGTTGAGAAGTATTTTTTTTTTATTTATACAGGATGGTGCAAAATTAATCACCATATCGAAAGATGGAATATATATTACGTATTCTTCTTCATCTATGTTGAGATGTCTTTTTTGTATACAGGATGGCGCAAAATATATTACCCTATCGAAAGATTACATATTACATATTCTTCTTCATGTAAGATGTCAAAAAATAATATGAAAAATACCTCCTATAATTGGAGATAATACAGATTTGTATACAAGTATTTGGGCACACAAAAAATGTTGTTTCTTAATTTTATCGATTATGCTAATTATTAATTATACGTCATCGTGTGCAATTACAGCGGAAGAGTTGGCGATTTTTTATTACGATATTCTTATTTAATGCTGAATTTGTATCTTTTAAACAGGAAATTTTGTCTCAGAATACAAGTTTTTTGCACAAAGGATTTGCTATTTTAGATTTTTCTAGAAAAACACGTTTCGCTTAGTAAGTTCTATCCGTTTTGCTGAACAAAGTTCATTGAGTGTTTGGTTTTTGGTGTGATATAACGTTTTATTATTGTTTTAAATAATGACAATGTTTACAACATTTTGAGTGTGTCCAAATACTTGTTCACAAAATCTGGATTATCTCCAATTACAGGAGTTATTTTCATATTATTTTTTGACATCTCATCAAAGATGAAGAAGAATATGGAAGTCTGGGCATTTACGGGGCTGACGACCGTCATCGGCTGGTTTAAGTGATCACTTTACACACGTGTAACATTCACCAATTCTACCCATTATTGACAACCACACTACTCAAATTCTCGGAAGTTCTATATATATGTATATGAACCAATTTAGAAACCTTGTTCTTGAATCACTAGAACTTCACTAGAGATATCTATTGGTGAGATGTAAAGAAGCTTTTTACTAAGCAGAAACTCTTATATTAGTATGTGAGGTCCAAATCCTGGATTATAATCGCTCACATGAGAAACGCCAGAAAATACCATTTTCATTTTTATTATTCAAGCTTATAATTATAATTTGACCAGATAATTTATTTACAACATTTTGAGTGTGTCCAAATACTTGTTCACAAAATCTGGATTATCTCCAATTACAGGAGTTATTTTCATATTATTTTTTGACATCTCATCTCATCAATTATTTTAATTAAATTAAACACTTGAACAATCCACTGAATTGAGTTTTATTTTGATATTACGACTAGTTTCGAAAACGACAATTGTTTTCATCTTCTGGTACAAATTAAAACAGAATTAATTTGTACCAGAAGATGAAAACAATTGTGTTTTCGAAACTAGTCGTAATATCAAAATAAAACTCAATTCAGCGGATTATTCAAGTGTTTAATTTAATTAAAATAATCATGTCATTCCACAAAGTTAATGCCGAATCAATAAATAATATAATGACAATGTTATTTATTTATTTGGCATTAAATTTGTAGAACTCAATTTTAATTTATGTATTACTTGTTAAATCAAATGCAGATTTTTTGAGTCTACTAAGTTGTATTTTATTGTTAAAAAAAAACATATAAAAAATAGTATTGTGACAGTTGTTTCGCCTAGTTATGGCATTACCAAACAAATGTCACAGTAAAACAAAACTTAGACTTTAAAAATCTTTGTTTATTGAACAATTATTGCACAAATATCAGTGCTTATTATCTATATGTATAAGTAATTTCATTAATTGATTCGGCAGTCACTTTGTGGTAAAATCTATCCATTTTTAATTAATGTTTTACTTAGTATATATCACTATTTCTTAAAATCTACTGTGACACGTGTTTCGATGCATTTCGCATCATTTTCACAATGTTTGAAAATGATGCGGAATGCATCGAATCACGTGTCACAGTAGATTTTAGAAATAGTGGTATTTGCCAAGTAAAACATTAATTAAAAAGGTATAAGTAAATTTGAAAAAAGTGTCACATCATTTGAGTTTGTCCAAATACTTCTTCGAAAATTTGGATTATCACACATTTGGAGTTATTTTTTACTTTTTTTGGGCATCTCAACATAGCTGAAGAAGAATATTTGGAAGTCTTTCACAGGCTTAGTGAAGTGATCACTTTACACACGTATAACATTCACCAATTCTACCCATGATTGACAGCCACGTGTTATCATGTATGTGAATATAATCCAGGATTAGTCTCTGCTTAATAAAAGTTTATTTATCTCACCATAGATGGCTATTATGGACTCGCGCATACTGTGTTACGTGTTTGATTAATAAACCAAGTTTTAAGAATTCGAGTAATGTATTTATCAATCGTGGGTAGAATTGGTGAATGTTACACGTGTCTAAAGTGATCGCTTAACCAAGTCTATGACGGTCGTATAAATATCCATCATATTCTTGTACATCGAGGTTGAGATGTCAAAAAAATTATAATGTAAAAAAAGTGTAAGTTTGTTAAAAATCTCCTTAAGTTATCCATTGATTTAAAGTTTTATTTTTTATATTTTTATTTTATCTCTGATAGGCAAAAGTTATTTTTAATCGGTAAATAGCTTTTTGGCTGCAAGTCATCAACGTTTTTAGAGGGATTAGCCTCCCGCGATGTCGATTCCCAGCTGTCAATCCATCCTCTTTGGTGGTCTTCCCGGTATTCGTCTTCCTTGGGGTCGGCCGTGCAGTGTAATGTGGGGGAGTTTGGATGGTTCCGTTCTCCTCACATAACGTATTTTTCATTGCCTTCCCCACCTAACGACATCTTCGATCTCGCATATTGATGTAGGTACTGACTGATGTAGGTAAAAAATACGATGCGATTTTAATTAGGCACTTATTTTTATATTGTGTAATAAATTATCGAAGCAGAAATATTTTATGGTAGCATTTTTTTTAAATCCATCCATTTGGTTATCTTCGTCGGTATAAAAAAGTGACCCGTGATCCAAACACCGTTCTAACAGTTTATCTCATGAAGCCAGACATAGTTTAGAGTCAGCGAACTAATTAATATCTCCTTACCAAACACGCGCCTATGATAATAAAAAATCCCCACAAAAAAGTCGTTACAGTGCGGACGATAAACAAAACCAAATAAAACAAAGCTGCGCTCTTAATTCTAGTGATCAGTGCAAGTAAGTGTGTCATGAGTGATCGGACATAATGGAGGAACTAGCTCAAAGTTTGACAATCGATCCGTCGACGAAAAGCGGCGAAAGCGATGTCGAGAACAATCTCAATGACCAAGACCAACATCGCCAAGACAACTTGGATAAAATGCACCAACAACTGGCCGTTGACGACGCGGAGAACAACGAAAGGACCAAGAAAATGCGTCGAAGGAGTGTTTCGCTCGGTTCTGAGCCCGCGAAAGAGTTTGACGCTGGGAAATTCATGGAAATTGACCCGAATGAATCGCACTCCAAAGAGCCTAATGGAAAGGTCCCGGGGGAATTGAAAGAGATCCAGAAAATGTCGTTTATGGAAGAGGAGTCCATCAGGGAGAAGCGCACAAACGCGCTCCTCAAAGATTGCGCTCATATTTTGAAACAGGAGGAGCAAAAGTACACTAAGGAGGCGCTGAGGAGAGTCCTGCAGGATGCGGTAAGTCCATTTCGTTATTTTATATTATTTTAACTGTTTTTATTTTATTTATTCATTTGGCACAATGATCCCTAATTAGTGGTAAGCGTAATAAACTATTTTTTGTTTTGAACTTTACTACTGTTTTTAACCGAAAACTTTGTATTTAAATCACGTTGATAATAGTGCAATAATTTAAGTTGAAAAATTTATATAACATATAGCTCACTCATTTCAAAAACGTCATATATAAAAAAAAATAGATTTTTCAGGAGATCGTTTTTAAATTTAAAAAATATAATGAAATGTATTAAAAATAAATATCAAGCCACTTATTGAACTTTTTACTGTGCAACAGATCTTTTTAGGTAAAATCTGAATGTTTTTTTCTCTATTTGAAAAATATTTAGTACATTAAAAAAAAATAATAAAACAAAACCTTTTCTTCAAAATGCAAAAACAACACTTTCTGCCCTGTAGAGGGTAAATACTTAGTTAAAAATATGTCACTTTTGCTGGGATATAGTACATTTTCTGGGCATTCCGAAAATATGCATAACTGAAAATCGTTGATTTTTATATATGACGTTGTTGAAAGGAGTGAGCGATATGTGTATTTGTCATCATCATCTTTCACATCACATATGCTATTTTTGTGAGTAATTATGGTAGACTTTTATGTGGTTAATCCGTGATAAAAATATTTTTATCGTATACTTTACAGCTGTTTACGAATGTGTTTTTATCGTGAAAATGAAAATTATAAGTTTTTTTTTAATTTTGCGTTAAATTTGTGGAACTTCATATTTATTATTTAATATTAAAATCAAACACTGATTGAGTCTACTAAGTTTAACTTAAAATACTGAAATCAGTGTTTGAATTTAATATTTAAAATATCATATTACAAGACGTATTCAATGTTTGATTTTAATACAGGTACTTGCATATTAAAGATCGTGGTTACAAAACACTACAACAATTTTCTAACGGTTCGATATTTAGTACCATAAAATTCAAGATTTCTTTTTAGAAATCTTGAATTTTCTTCTTAGTTTGTATAATTTATTAAGTTTTATCTTTAATAATTTGTAATCTTCTTGCCTTATAAGAAGCAATTCTTAGCATCTTTGAAACGTTTTTTTTTGCATATTAACATTGTTATAAGCATTGTTACAGTAATACAACACTTTCATCATCACCATCATTTCTAATAATTCACTTATCATTGCCATATCATTCCTTATCATTCATCCTTATCATCCATCCTTATCATTCATCCTTATCATCATCCTTATCATTCATCCTTATCATTCATCCTTATCATTAACCCTTATCATTAATCCTTATCATTCATCCTTATCATTAATCCTTATCATTCATCCTTATCATTCATCCTTATCATTATTCGTTATCATTCTCCTTATCATTCACTTTTTGTAATACCGCCTAAAAACACTAATTCACGACTTCCGGTTTCAGAATATCCA